>NW_027106613.1:445675-463401 GCF_000696795.3 Halyomorpha halys
AGTAAATGAAACCTGTAGTGGGGGTCTGTGGTGGGGCGATGCTGCTGTAGTGGGGGCAGTCAACAGTCTTTAATCCCGTAGGCTATCTTAATGTTTACTGCCTTAATCCCTGGCCTCTACGTCTGTATCACAAGCTTCAACTGCTATTTCCTTGTTTTTATTAAAATAACAATTCTACTTAACCAGAAAACAGCTTTATTTACTAATGTAGACCATTCACAGTTTGATGGCCAGAGCCAGACTGAATCACTTCTGTGAATCACAGACTGAATGAACTTATATCAGTCTCTTGTATAAAAAGAGATTATAGAATAGAAAGTTTTTAAAACCTCAATGGCTACAGTAATCATGTATGGATCATAAATGTTAATAAACCTTGGTTTATTGTAATTAAAGGCTTTTCTTGTTTACTATAAAATTTTCTGAAGAAGGGAATGAGAGTTCTTCCATTAACCCTTTAATTATTATATTAATTAAAACATAAACAAAATATTATATTTGTAGTTTTTCTTTAAAAAAAAAATTACAATAAAACAGTATATTTGTGATTTATTTTTTTAAAAATATTTTTGTAACAATGAAGTTAGGGAATTGATTTGCCAATTAGTACATCATGAATAATATTCTTGAATTCCAACTCGTTCGTTTCATTTAAAAAATGAAATAAAATGGAATATTAGCAAAATATATAAGAATTATAATTATTATTATTAATATATATCAGAATCTTTAAATTCCAACATATTGAATTTCTATTATCAGTAATTTTGAATGTTCCTTATGATAGCGCTCCTATTGGCCATCACAAGAACCAGTTCCTTATCAATTGTTAGTCAATTCCACTGGTGGTTCATAGTTTATTTTCTTTATAAAACTGTTAGTTTCTTTTTCAATTTGTTATTTTTTATTTTAGGATTTATTTTTATTTATATTTATGATTATTTATATTATGGAGTTTAATAAAAGCTTTCCATAAAACTATTTATTGATTTGACAAATCCCTTGGTATTACAAAGAAACTGATGCACAATACTGTGGAGAAACTCTATTTAATTGATTAAAACAAACATTATAAAATGTGACTTGTTTGAATGAGTATAAAATCCTGCTAAACCCATGTTTCATTAACAATAACTGTTAATTCTCTTTTCAGAAAAAATTGGTATTGATAAATAACAGAACAAAAAAAAAAAGAAAACCTGGAAACCTTTACCTCAGTGTATGACCAGCATCTTCCAAATAGACGCCATAGTCTTTGGAAATTTTATGAGTTAAATCTGAAAGCAGAGGAATCTTCAACGGTCCTAGGCCCCCATCTTTTCTAGGTGTATTCATCCATGCTAGATGAGTAAAGTGTGAATCGACTGAACATCCAACCACTTCTGCGTTTAGTTTTCGGAACTCTTCTATACGATCATTAAAGGCAAGTATTTCAGTAGGGCATACAAAAGTACTATAACAGAAAAACACGTATTTCATAAAATATACTTAGATTAAGTAAAAAATAGTTAAATAAGAGCCATCAAGATGAATTCACTAGAGGATATAATATCAAGATGAATTCACTAGAGGATATAAATGCCTACAGAATGGGGAATTAAAAGGAATATATCGAGTAAATATAATTCAAACAATAACATCTCAATAGTGGAAAAGTAGGTGTAAATTTTAGTGAGCTGTACGATGCAATGGATTTCAAAAAAGGTAATAAATATATCAGTTGGGTAGTATAAAAGCTATAATCAGTGTCTATAAAAACTTTAATGCATGTCCTTGGTCTAAAAATGTAATAATTTAAATAAAACAAAAACTGAATAATAAATTTATATAATGGAAAAAATAGTAGTAAATAAATCTAAATGGATATAAGTTTGCCTCAAATAAAAACACTAATTTAATAAAACACATAAATATATCATAAAATTATAATAACTTCATTTAAATTACAATAAATAAATTGTTTACTGAAATGCAATAAAAAAAAAAATTTTAAAATGCCCTAATCAAGTAATTTTTTTTTTGACATGGAATATCATCAGCAGAACACATCAGCCTAATGCTGATAAAGCCAATTGTACAAATATTGAACAACTGCCAATATTTTAAGTACCAATTCTATGATAGGTGTATAAGCCATTACAAATCAAACAAATAATTAGTCATAAAATCTTATTAAACCAAAGATATCTGGAGGTTCCTAATGAATTTTATATGTTAAAATTGTATAGACTCTATACATAACTGACTCATGAGAACCATGTTTTGAGTAACCAACTTATTTCTTGGTACTATAAAAGTATTCAACATACATCTATTTTTATTGCTAAAAATGTGCTATTCAGGGTAGAATACAACTATGTTTTCAAATTTAGTATGAACAGTTACATTTAAAAAAAAAAAGCAAAGATTAAATCAAATAATAAGTTTAGATTATGGAATATAATCTATTACTATTATTTACATTATTGATGACTATCATAAACTATTTTAAAATCTATTCTGTATAAATTAGAGTTCACAACACAGGATTGGTGAAGCCCCCACCCCTTACTAAAATCTGTAATTATATATGTATATATCCTGTTCTTAAAGCCTGAGGGTTTAATTAAACTCAAATATACTTACTAAAATCTAATTATTCTTCAAACAATGAAATAAACTAAAATTAAGGTTTTAAAATATTAGTAAAAAAACGATATTTAACAAGTTATACTCACAAATCCAGAGGATAAAAGAAGAAGACTAAATATTTTCCTTTAAAATCAGAAAGTTTGAGTTCTTTCAATTCTCCATTGATAACAGCTGTACCTTCCCACTCAGGTGCAGGTTTTGAAACTAAAAAAAAATTAATTGGTTTAATTTGCATTAAAATAAAATCAATTACAATGTAGTTGATTACATCCAAAGATAGGGTAAAATATTATGTTTATTCAAAAGTTGTCTTTAAATAATTAAAAATAAATACAAATCTTATGAGTAAAATATATGCTTTTGATTAACCAATATAATAAATTCGGCTTGATTTGAAACTTACTGACAGCTTTGGTCCACTGAAGCTTATGATCAACACTTTTGACATAAGAACTTTGGGGATAAACACTTCCACCAGCAAATGAATGACAATTTTCTTCAACAAAACTACTTATTTGAGAAATACATAACAATGTAAAACTGAACAAAGTTTTAAAAGCTAACATATTGAAGAGAAATCGTTCCTGCCCGGCCGCCTACAGAGATAATAGTCACATCGACGAGAGAATTGTGATGCTTCGGTACTTCAATGGCTTATAACCACATCGATAGCTTCTCAGTAAACAACACGTAACAGGTTATCAGTGGTCACCATTTTCAAGAGGATGGTCTAAGTCTTCCTCGGAATTATTAAAGCTGGTTATAAGACAAATAATGGAAGGATCAGGAAGTATGGATGGCATTCTCATGTTTTTGTTTTTTTTACCATTTATCACTAGAAACATTTCGTGTTAATATGGCATCAACTTTAAAAAATGAATTTTCCTCTAGTGAAATATGAGTTTTCAATTTGTTTTCCATGAAATTTAAGAAGAAACCCCCAAAACGTATTCATGTGAAGTATTAGTTTTGTGTTACCACGTAAATAGGATCCTTCATATCTTTTTTAAACTGTAAATACATATTTAAAATGCAACAGTTTCCTGAATTTTAAAGTATTCAATGAAATGTTTCATGAAAGTAATGAAGAAAACCATAGTCTTGAGTTTTCTCCTAATTTACCTGGTACAGATACATATACTTTATTTCAAGCTTTACAGCATTCACTTTTATATTTTTTATTCAACAATTACATATATATGCTATAACTTTATCTTTCTGATTTATCAATATATATTTGGTTCATTGATAAGACTGTGATAATACATAAACAAATTGTTAAATGTTTGAAATGAGTGAAATTGAACTGAGTATAAGAGCCGCCAATTGAAAAAAGTTTAAAATATGGATAAATCTATTTTAAGGATCATATTGATAATGGCCTGAGAGCTAAAATGTCGGGATAGAATAAAGATAACGAGAAAAATGGGTCAAAAAAATTTTTTGTTTTAATTTAAGTACCTACTCGCATCCAAGAAATTAACATATAATATATTAATAACCTAACATATATACACATAGGATTGAACTCTAATTTTGGAACATTAATTGGTTATTCTGGTAAAATTTTACATATTTCTGAGTTTCCTTTTGATCCTTAGGAAAACTGATTGATCAGGAATGGTTTAAATCATATTTTGCATAATTTTAAATTATATTTATACTAACTATATAAGCAATTTATACAACGTTCTAACTCAAAAGAAGCACAACTCAAGTTTTCTGTCGGAAATTTTAATGGATCATCGCAAACCACAAAAATATGTGGCCAAACAAATAGACACTAATTGTTCTAGCAATACATGTGTTATAGGAAACTCCCTAGGAATATATAAGAACTTCTATGTAGTTTTTAGACATTGTCCAATGTTTATTCTTAAAAAAATGTATTTTATTTTTTGGGTCTATTTCATTGTGGATGTTAGGTACATATTTATTTTTATTACTAAAATTTCAGGTTCCCAAAGGAGTTCAGAAAGTCAAAGCACTACTTCAAAAACAAATGAAAGTGGTCAAGCAGTTAAAATAAGTGGAAATAAAGGCAATTCAATCTTGGTTAGCCCTCGACAGGTATTTTATCACAATTTTATGCTTCAAAATCAATAACACAATTAATGATTATTTATATTTCTTATATTAAATCTTAACAGAGAGGAAATCCTTTACTGAAGTCAATAACAAGTGTTCCTTGGGAATATGAAGAAGATATTATACCTGACTATGTTATGGGAAGAACTACATGTGCCTTATTCCTTTCTCTGAAATATCACAGCCTAAAGCCAGATTACATAAATGATAGACTGAAACTTCTGGGAAAATTATATGATCTTAGAGTTTTATTAGTTCATGTAAGTTGTTTGTATTTTATGTGTAATTTTTCTGACAAAAAAATGAATGGAAAGGTGCTAGTTCTCAAGCATTCCTCCAAAATGGTCTATTTAACTCAAACACAATGATCCAATGAAAGTAGTAATAATATTCTAGGTTATAACTCTATTAAATAATATTTTGTATAAGTGAACCTTCCATGTTGGAGTTGTGCTTCGTAACTGGTATCAGTGGTAATTTTAGAGAATAACAGCTCCTGGACAACAAACAACTATTCAACATTCAGTAATATGTATGATAAACCTATTGAAGTCATGAGTAATTTTTCATCAAAACTTACAAAGCTAATTATTTTTGTGATAATACCATAGTTATGTTGTGACAAAACTTTTAAAGTACTTTTGATGAACTATTGTATTATGATAACTACATATTCAAATCTCTACCTTAGTTTTCTGTATGGAATTATTATTGTGAGAAGATGCACCTCTTACACCTAAATCAAGAGATGCGCATAATACATACAAAATGGATGTTTTTTTTTAAATATTGTTTTCGAATAATTTCTTTACAAAGTTGAATTCTGTTGTTTTATTGTATTTATGTTTTGTTTCACCTTTGTGCTTCTTTATATGTATATATTTTAAAATGGATTTTGATCTATACAGTTCACTAATTTACAAACTTTTTTTGTTTGTTTTTTTCATTTAGGTAGATATGAAGGATCCTCACCATTCTTTGAGGCATTTAACACGTGTCTGCCTTTTGACAGATATGACATTAATGTTAGCATGGAATTATGAAGAAGCTGCAAAAATAATCGAAACTTACAAAATATTTGAACATAAACCTCCAGATTTAATAATGGAAAAGGTTGAATCCGATCCTCACATAAAGGTATTTTTTATTAGATGTTTGCTAAATATTAGACATTATTAAGCAAAAATATATTAAAATTGATATATTAAAAAAAAAGTTCTGCCTTCAGCTTATCAGGTAATGATGCGTAGTTTGCTCCTGTAATGGTTTTTCCTTTTTGAAGATAGTCAATTAATATAACTCCATGACCATCCCAAAAAAGCCTCCATCACTTTCTCAGCTGAGAAAATAGTTTTTGCTTTTTTTTGGAGCCGTTTCCCCCTTTGCAGTCCACTGTTTGGACTGTATTTTTGTTTCGGGCGTGTAATGGTGTATCCAAATTTCATCTTCAGTAATTAATCGGCACCAAAACTCGGATTTATTATGCCTAAACTGTGCCAACAGAGCTTTGGAAATGTTCATTCGAACACATTTTTGGTCTAACGTCCATTAACGAAAAAAGGCCATCTCTATCTTTTTAAAGTCCTTTTTTCACATCAGTAACCTCACTATTTATTGGCTCATCTTTAATTATAACTTCTGAGTCAGGATCTATCTTGACCTACATCCATACGTGTGTGGCATTATGTCTCATTACTGAGATTGGACCTCCTCCAAAAGCCTTCGCCAGTTTGTGCAATTAATAGCTATAACTCTCCAATTCTGAACTTCAAGTAGAAGCCGTACATCTGCTGTCACTGAGTCCTTTCATCTAGTTTTTGGCTGACCAACTCATCTTTTCCCATCAAGTTGTTCAGCCAGCACCTTCGTAGCTATCTATATATCATCAATTTGCGCAACGTGCTTAGCTCACTCAAGTCGTCCCAGTGTGATAAACATGTTGAGATGGACATCCTTGTAAAGCACTTGAGTTCCATGTTCTTCCTTTTTCTCCACAAGCTGCTCTCTCTAAAAGCACCAGGAATACTTCTCTCAAAGGTGAAAAGTCTATTCGCATCCATTTCAGTATGTCACCAGGTGTAAAGTTCTGATGATTTCACTCCCTAACTCTCCACCAATTTTTTTATTCTTTCTTCTTTTACCGTTATTTTGATTATAACGATTGTGTAGGGACTGTGCTTCAAGCTTGAATTGCTTCATATGATATGGTATATTCTGATACTCATTTCTCTTGCTGGTATTCCTAATTAGTGTTGCTTTATTCTGATATCTGATGGGAATGCTTTCTTAGTATCTTTTATTGCTATTTTTAAGTTCCCAAAAGCCTGCCTCAATCTTATTTTTCGTACCCTGCTTTCCTCCATTTACTTCTTAAATGCAAGGTATAAATATAATGACCTCATTTAATAGTTTATTTTTTTAATGCTATATTATTAGTAGTACTTTGGTTTTTGGGGAACTTTTTACTCATCTCCATCCTTTCTAGTTTCCATTTACCAATACTCATTCCTGCTAAATTATCAACTCTCAACATGTATGTAACTTTGTTATTTGCTTTTCATTTGTTAATTTATTGTGATTAACTATTTTCCTTTGTAAATACTATCAGAATAATGCACCTCTGATTGTGCATTTATGTTATTCTGGGAGAGAATATTTCACAAAAAACTTTCTTTTTTTTTTTAATATTTATTTATTGCTATTTACAACTGTACATTATGATACATTTAGTAAATCTGATCTAAGTTAAATTGGAGTGTTACAGGCGTGTAGAGAAACTACCCATTGGTAGCACTCTAATGACATTTTACATTAGCTGGTCTCGTGGCCATCTTCTTTTCAGGTGCTTCGGAGGATTGTCAGGAATGGAAGAGGATGGAAGATTAGAAACTAGGGGGTTTGAGTGGTTAGAGAGTTCATAATGGAAGAAGTGATATCTGGTTCGGGCTAGATCGGTTACATAGGGAACATTAAGGTCTTAATGTATGATTTTATTTGTGACAAAGTAAGGAGCATTGAGGATTTTGCGAAGGATTTTGGATTGTAAGGATTGAATACGAGAGGAATTCAAAGGTTTAGTGGAGCCCCAAAGATTTCACAAAATTGAAATTATTTTCCTTTTGTTCTGTAATATTACATAATATTTTGTTCTGTAACATTACTAATTTCCTACTCTATCCATTTTTGCGGCCCCATCTACAACAATGAAAATTATTTCCTACAAATAATAATTTTTAAACGTTTTTTTGCTTTAAGATTGTTTATATTAAATTATTTCCAATTTAACTTTATCTGGTACATTTATATGTACAATACTTCAATTTTTTTTCTAATTTCAGATTGTATCAGCATTGACTTCTGTCCGTTCAATTAACAAAACAGATGCTTCCACATTACTGAATAATTTTGGATCTTTAGAGAAAATCATCAATGCTTCGAATCATGAGCTCTGCCTTTGTCCAGGTTTGGGCCAACAAAAAGCAACAAGATTATATAATGCACTTCATACACCATTTTTAAAAGGAGAAAAACGGAAAAAGTTAGGAATTGCAAAATATTTTGATTAGTTTATAAGTGTAACTGTTTGTAAAAAAAAAACCTTTTCTATTTACCATGGTTGATTGAATCCATTAAATGTATATTTTCATGAAAATAATAATTGTATTAAAATTAGTAATTAGTTTATTTATTGACTTAAGCTGTGATATTACTGTATATTTTTTTCTATTTATTTGTAATAAAATATATATTACAACTTAAAAAAAAGTTCTGTAATTTTTTTAGCTTACTTATTTTCATAGTCCTTATTATTCATATAAGTTCATAAACATTTGAATTCAATAAGTAATAAATACTAAAATTGATTAAATATTTCTTTTACATTGAAACAATTTATTTGGGCCGTTGCAGGATCTTTCAATGATTTTTAAAATGCTAGTATTTACTACTAACGTGTTCAATTTTATTCATTTCAGTTTATTTATTTTTGGCCCCTGACAGTTTTGTTGTTAAAATATTAAATTTCTCATTTCAATTCAAATTAGTTTGTATTCTAATTAACCTCATATACAATGGCATTAACATTTTGCAGTTCTGCAAAAAAAAAAAAAAAAATGTTATCGAAAAGGCGGACAAATACTGGGGATTGGTCAATTTATTTATAATTTTAATTTATGATTGCCGATTCTTTTTAATGGTTATAGATGTTTTTGAACTGTATATTAATGGAAAAGTTTGAAATGATATTACTTTTCTATATAAGATCAGGTTAAGTGAAATGGTTAAAATAGACATTATGTTTGTCGAAGTGGGTTCGTTTCTTTCTGATTTTGCTTGTCCAGAAGGCCTCAGGATTGGATGGGATGAGACTAACGGGTAACTACCGCTAATACTCGGAGGATGGTAACCTCGTCCTTCTGGGTACTATTCCGATAAACACGAGGGAGGTATGCAGACCTGGGCCCTGTTTCATAATAAAGTACAAACTAATACTATTAGTCTTGTCGATTTAACGATGCGTCTATACTTATACTATGAACTAATACTATTAGCTTTTATTATGAAACGCAGCCAAGGTCATGCACGAAGGGCCTTATCCTACCGAGTACTATCCCACAAAAATTAATAATATGTAAAAATAACAATATGTTTTTATAAAGGAAAGTAATTTGAGATTTGGAGGAATACATTTGAGAGCTTCGGTGAGGCTCTAGTGGACTGGAGCTGAACTTCTTGCTCCCCTTGCTAAATGTGCAATATACAATGGCAGTTTTCTTTAATCTTAGTAGTACTGTCACAAAAATGAGATGATAGTTGGCCATAGTCCTTGGCAAAAGGTGATAGTAAACAGTTGGCCAGTGTCCTAGGCAAAAGGTGATAGTAAACTGAATCTAAGCCTGTTGGAAAAATGACCATTTCAGTTATTGTCCTACTAGTATTAAGGTTAAAAAATAATCAATTTCATGTTTAAAAAACATAACAACAATATAGGTCTCAAAAGGTCATGGTAAACTGACCATATTTGAACAATGTTTTCTCATCCAGTCACAATTAAAGGGTATTAGGTGCGACACTTCTCTGTGAAGTCTTATGCAGTTAATGTGACAGTTTCTCTGCTACCATACCATTATAGTTTACACAAGTTCAGCCATCATCAGGTCAGAAAAAGATAGGTTCAAATAAATGCAAACCTGAGAGTCATGTCACATAAACAAGGTTTTTAGTAAAGTTTGATATGAGATTTTTTAATTTAAAATTTTGAAAAAGTAAGAAATCAGGTAATCAATCACATATTAAAACATTAACTTAATTTAATTCTACTATATCTCCTAAACCTCTATTTCTTTTATTAATGTGAAATCAAACAGGCACCTAGTAAACATTGAAGTGATATTTAAAAAAAATCGAGCTATATTTTTAATTCTCATTTATTAAACCAAATATTGACATCCTTTACCTAACTATTATAAATAATTTGATAGCTTACTAAATCTTAATTATATTGTTTATGATTATAATACAATTTTATAGTTAATTTTTAGCCAGTTAGAAAATGAATAATGTTTATGGATTACCAACTTTTTGTACACTTACAATAAGATTGTAACTTCATGGGTTAGTTTTTCTCATCACTGAATATAACCCTGGATATTGCTGATTGTTATTTTTTATGCTGATTTAGTTGGACACAGGTTTAATGCCTGCCTATTAAGTGACTGCACTGAAAATGATTTCATTTTGATATTTATTATCTGTATTATTCAAAAAAAAAAAAAAACGAAGTACATATACACAAATTTTATAGAAATTCCAAATTATTAAAATTCTTTTCAGTAAGCCATAAATATTTTTCAAAAATTTAATATATTATAAAAATACCATTTTATTAATAATCTCACTTATGTTATTAAAAGTTACTAAAATATAGCAAAAAATAGTGAACAATTATCAAGTACTTCCTTCTATTAGCATGAAACAGTTAACATACTTTGTTACAATAGTTTTCAATAATTTAAACTGAGTTAATGTACCATCTTGTGGAATACCTTATGATGTATCAACTCAGCTTATATATGTTTTATATCATTTTGTTGAGACAAACTTTACTAGTCTAAAATAAAAAACTAAAACAGAATAATCATAAATTATGCATTTCATAGATGAAAAGATTGGCTGTGGTTTTACAATTTGTTTTGCTTATTGTCTTGCTACAATAATTATAAATTTGAATGAATTTTTTTGTAAGTTAATTTTGTCATTTCTTGCTGAATGTTTATTCTACTATTTACTGAATGTTACACTTTTCCTTACTATTATTAATTTATTATTTTCTGGAACAGTTTTGTTAAAAATAGCCTCCTTATAAAGTTTCACAATAATTGTTACTCAAATAAAACAAATTTTTTTAGTGGCAGGGGGGTTCAAAAATAAATTTACACAGAGCCTCAAATCATCTAGGTACCCCACTCTGTTTTACTTATAAAAAATTAGAGTGGTATTTTTACAATAGATTTGATTTTAATACTCTTAAGACTAGGAGAAAACAAGAAAGTTTTTTAAATAACATTATTAAGCTGTTGTACATCGTGAAAATGCAGGTTGATTATTGAACCACTTTTGATTAAAAGGTATTTTACTTTTCTAAATCAAATTCTGCTAGATTTAGAAGAAAACTTTAGTGGTTTTAATATTGCTAAAGACGATTTTTCTGTATAAATAGAGGAACTCATTTTCTGATTTAGGTATCCAGTAAATATTGAATTTCGATCAACAGTGCATCACACCGTCTTTATATATGAAACAATGTATTTCCCATTATAAAGAAAAAATCGATATTTATGTGTTAAATATGTCAAAATTCTTCATTTATGTTTCAGAATATCTAGTTACAATTTCAAAGTATCAAAAGAAAAATTATTAATGTGTCAAAAAATATTGGAGCGCCAAATTTTCAAACGGCGGGACGATGCTTAGCTGCAGGTCCATACCTGCACCAAAATCGAGCCTTCTGATTGGTCAATGTTGAAAGAATTTTCTCAGTCGAGTCTAAACTTGTGTTGTGTTAGAATAAGTTATCAAAATGCAATTCAGAATCAGATTATATGAAGAAATGGATAAGGTATTTTTAAATATAATCATTATCGATTAGTTTAAGGTTAATTATTAGCTTGTGCAGTGAGTTATATATTTTATGAAGTATGTTTTATCTGCTTATTGAAATGTCAGTTTTAAAAGAAGATATGTTTGATAACTTAAGTTGTCATAATTATTTACTGTATGGGCGTAATAGTTCAGTGTATCAAAGTGAATTGTTTTTATGTTGATTATAACGTTTAATTTTATATTATAGCAACATTTATATTTATTTAAAAAAAAAAAGGTCAGAATAAATTTATTGGGTTTCCTTTTTCTTACAATTTTATATAATTGAAATAGAAATACATGTATATTTGATATCTTTCTCCATTTCACACAATAGTTTTTTTATTTTTTGTTTCTTAAATCTTAAGAATTGTGTTGCATGACTTCACTTATCCGTCTTTGTCATATCTTTGCTTGAATAGTGGGACATCTAACATTATTTATTTATTTTTTTTAATGTTTGTCATATTCCATAGATTGTTCCGTAGAGTGTGGATGGTAGCTCTTGAACAGTTTTTAGGAGAAGTATAGAAAGAAACTCTAGGCTACAATAATATCTTTGGAGTACGTCTAATTAAAAAATAAATCATAACTTTCTCTTTTGTAATGTGTTCCACAATTTAAAAAAAAAAACAACTGTATGAATAGTAAGCAAGCTTTGTACAAATTAACACGAATACAAACGTCATAAATACCCTTATTCTGAACATTTTATTGGAAATGTTTTTAAATTACAAAATTATTAAAATATGTTCTAATAATTATTTCAATAAAAGTGTAAGTAGTTAAAATTTTTACTGATTCTAATCATAATTTTGTAAAAATCGTGGTAAAAATACTATATTGACATCACAACATTTCTATGTTTTTGGAGGAATAGCTACTACCTGCTATT
The DNA here is from genome assembly GCF_000696795.3 of Halyomorpha halys. Taxonomy (NCBI): domain Eukaryota; kingdom Metazoa; phylum Arthropoda; class Insecta; order Hemiptera; family Pentatomidae; genus Halyomorpha; species Halyomorpha halys. The sequence goes on from NW_027106613.1 coordinate 458,430, forward strand.
AATTCAAATTTAGAAAAATTATTGTGATAGATTTTCATAAAACAGAAGAGGCATATATTAATATGTTAAAAAAAATTGGTTACGTTTTTTCTGAGTCAATTGTTTGGTTTTGGTTGCTAGTGTACAACAAAAACTCAAAATTCCTATTTATACTAATATCATTACTGCTTTAATGGTCCCTGTTTCAAAATGTTAAAAAATAATAATTTTTCTTTCGGAGCTCCAGATCTTTAAAACTGTCTACAAAACCAAAACCTAAAACAACATTTTTTAAAGTAGATTAATTTTCTAAAATATGAGCTATTTATGGTCAATAGTCCCCGACTTGCAGGTTTTTAAAAAGCAACATTTCATAACGAAAAATCAGTTCTTTTTTTTATTAATTTTGAGCAAACATATTTCAGGAATGATTAGACGTACAGATGTTTATGTACACTCATCTTAAAGATATTGAGCTCCAAATGAAAAACAATTTTTATTTGACGTTTTGAAAAAGACTCCATTTTGTATTCCTAATTATACTGGGCAGACTCATCAATTTTTACTAATAATTATTAATAGTTTTCATTAAAGTAATAAAAAATTGGGGTGAGACAACTGACTGTTTTCTCCTCTTGGGTTCTTGGACTGATAGGTAGTAAGGAGGTACTTTTACATCAAATCTTGGTGACTCAATCCTTTATGTTCAATCATAGAGTATAGGTACCGATTGAGGAGAAATAGCACCTTTTGTATTTCAAAAGAGTTTCAATTACAAATTACTGTTTATTTTCGTAAAATAAAAATTCCAAACAATTTTCTTTAAATTTTTATCTGTCAAACCTTAAAATAAATAATTTTTATTAGAATTCATGTTAGCAACAAATATTGTCCAGGACTTTGTCAACATGTCCACATTTTTTAGCATATTATTATTTCTATGACCCTTTCCTTATTTGATGAAGGCCAGGGAAGGTAATCTTGTAAACTGAACTCCTGTAAACCTGGTGGGACCGACACTCGCGTGTCACAATTTACTTACAATTGTGGAATACTATATTGGTATGGGATACTTGCGCAACATCCTAATCCTGCTACTAAACATATTATCTACGGCAGGAAAAGATGGAAAAAATATAAATGATATTACGAAGAAGTTATATTATGGTGGTGTAGGTTAGCAAAACATTTGTAGCAAGCAGGATTCTGTTCCAGTTATGGGATTATGTTTTACTTTGTATTGTGGATGTGAAGCAAGTATTCCAAAACAATTATTCTGCCACTGAAAAAAATCCTCAGAGTCAAATATTTATCTTTACCCTTGTAAACCACTACGTCTTAGATGCTAGCTTAATTAATAGTTTTTCTTTTGATGATGGACTGACTGACGCTTGGTATATGGGGGAGGGAGTATTGTGACAATAAGCGTATAAAGCATGTACAATAGGTTATATCGAAGAGCTGCCCTGATCAGCTTTCATACAATAGGTTCTGGAGCGTGTAGGCATTTCTTTTGAGGGGGCTGCCAGAGCACGCGCCAACACTGACAATAGCTAACCACCACTGGCTTCTTGTCTCTACTCCGTACGCTGTACTAACCTCAACGGATCAACGGAGTATCCACTCTATAATTATTATTATAGTAAAAAACTAAATGAATAGTAAATATTGTATACATGCGATTATGAATGTTAGTATATAAATTAGAAGATGATGTATAGTTCGGGTTCCGGTCAAGAGAAACAAAAATATGTGGAGATGGTCGGAGGAAGAGGGAGGGGGGTATAGTCAGGAAATGAACAAAAAAATATTCGTGCCGACGTTTCTACCTGAATTTCAGATCTTCATCAGGGCTAAAAAATATATAAAACCATCATTCCGAGAAACATAAAAATTAAAGGAAATAAACCAACAAATTTGGAAATATGCATAACAATGAATTGAATATAAAATATTTAATTAATAACGATGGAAGTAAATTGATAACAATGAAAGATGAATTATAATTTTATAGAAGTAAGAAGATATGTATAAGGTAAGATATGTAAGTAGTGTCTAAAAAATTAAAAAAAACATTTTGAATCAACATAATGAAATAAAGAAAAATAACATACATGATACAATGGATAAGTAACTTATATATGAATAACAATAGACAATGAATAATAATAATATTGTTATTCATATATAAGTTACCATTGTATCATGTATGTTATTTTTCTTTATTTCATTATGTTAATTTAAATTCTTTTTCAATGTTTTACACTACTTACACATCTTCTTACTTCTATAATATTATCTTTCATCCTTATCCCAGAACCAAAACAATGTATTAGCTAACATAACTAATATAAAACATGAATAAAAAATATTAAGGAAGTTAAAGATGAGAACCAAAACAATGTATTAACTAACATAGAACATAAATAACAAGTAGTAAGGAAGTTATAAAAAATAAGTACCAAAACAATGTATTAGCTAACATAATAATAAGTAATGAACTGATAAAAAAGAATTTATATTACCCAACAGGTCTGTTTTTACCAGTTTATTACTCGTTACTATGTTAGCTAATGTATTGTTTTGGTCGTTATCTTTAACTCCCTTCCTATTGTTGATTTATATTCTTTTATTTATATGTATGTCTTTTTCTACCTCTTCCTGTTTCTTACATTAGCTTTACCTATTTTGAAGATTGAAAATCAAGATGTAAATGTCCTCCCGATCAAGATGTCGCGTCAGAATTACATGTAATGGTAGGAATATTAAATAAAATCTTTGCTGTTCTAAAATTAATTGAGCGTCTGTTATTTTTATCAAAATAGTATTTAACCATTATTCTAAAAATAATAAATTGTTTTCACTGTTATTCGTTGTAATTTGGAGTGTAATGTTATTAAAAAAATGTATATTGTAAATAGCGAAATTATAATTAATATATTTGTACCTAGCTACTGTGAACATACCGTTATTAGGTTCGGGAAAGAAAAGTCTTGGCCATGACATTATTCCTCTTACTCAAGAATAATAACTTATTTTTTTTCAATAACGCTATAAGAAAGGTCATGGGTAGAAAGTTAGAGCGCAACTATTGGAGTACTTTATGGTTAAGAAATTGTTTAATTTCTTCATGGTTATTTCTGTAAATTTATAGGTTCAACCAAAAGTTTTTATTAATAAATGGAATTTGGTCCGGGTGCGGTCAAATAGTAAATTGGTGTACTATTTTTATTTGAGCCAACGTTTCGCCCCACGTTGAGGGCTTCGTCAGGACTAAAAGAGACACAAACACTTAACATAAGTACAAAAAAAAAAGTGAAAAATAACAAGTGTATACAATGAAACGGAAAAATTAAAGGTTATAAACAATAAATTAAAACGGTAATAGTAACAGATAAAGAGAAGAAATGTTAAAGGAATTAAAGAGATGAAAAGGGATAAGAATTGTATTTATTCTTTAGGTTTGTGCTAGGATTGGTTGGGATGTCAGCTGTATAGGCGGTGTAGAGGATGGGACCGATGATACTACCTTGAGGGACACCAGTGGACAGAGATAGAGGGGTGAATAGGAACCATTGTGGTTTATTTGTAATAATCTATCAATGAGAAAGGAACGAATGATGAGAAAGTCTGTAGGAGGAGTGCCAGACTCCATCAAAAGCCTATTCTACATCGAAAAAGACTCCCGCTCATTCTGTATTCATGAAATGTTGATTTTTAAAAAACTTTATCTCGGAAACTATAGAACGTGGCATTAAGTCCTCAACTGCCGTGAGGAATTTGTGATATATAATAATTATTTTGGATTCGTACGGCAGTTTGTTAAGAATGAAATTTATGAACACTTCCATAGGGTAAATTCTACTAGTGTAATTCCTCAGTGTCTTTCTCACCGGACTGTGGCATCTGATAAATCATTCCTCACCCAGTCTTCAAGCTTGTAAAATTCTTTTCCATCAACCTCTAGCAGATATTGGTTTATTAGTTTTTTAAATGAAAGAAAAAGAATTACTTTACAAGTTCAATGTTTTCATTCTAGAGGATATTGAAGCAGAATGAAGTATTTTTCTTTATATTTTATTTCATCTTCACTTAGAATAAAGTAGGGTTAGATAAGGATCATATAATTAAAAATATCCCTGAACAAGACGTAAGTGGGAGGATTGCGTCTGTTCTGGATTCCGGAGGAACACAAGGAATGCTAGTATCGGGTTCGGAAGAACCTTTTTATTATTATTGTAGTTATAATTATTGATGAGTTGATACTAATGCTACGTAGGCATAGTTCACTTTCTGTAGACGACAGTTGGTAGGAGCAGAAGAGAAACGCTGCGGTTGGCAGACCTGCCCCTCCCCTCTTCCCCCCACTCCCTCACTCTCCTCCTTGGACTGGATCTTACCTTTTGTTTACAAGCTACACGTGATTCTCTCTGCTAACTATCTCGTCTGTGCCGCTCTGTCGGGAAAGTTATTCATATCTCTATATATTCCTCCTTTATTACTTCATTAGAAATTTTAGATCCGATCGTATAATTAGTGCTGTAAGTTTGTGATAAGAATACTTGGATTAACTTCTCATCTTCATCATGTAAGTTATTTATCTTATTTCTTATTTTATTATCTTTAGTAATATTTTATGTATTTTTAACAATGTTAGTGGTGCAGAGTAAAATAAAATTGATAATTTTTACGGTGTATAATAAAACATAACACAGGTTATCAGTATTGATAACGCAGCATCCTGTTCCTACAGAGCTCGTCCTCGAATACAAAATCTTTCTCTTCCTCTCCGTTTCTTTTTGTCTTTGCCTTCTTAAAACAAAACATGTTTATAATATTTTACAGTAAGAATTAATATTGACATGAACTAAATTATATGTATTTTCCTAAAAAAAAAAATTATAAAATTGTTTATTTATTCTTGGGCAAGTCTCTATAGAATAGTTCAGTAGGAATTGAAAATGAGTATAAAATACCTTCTTGTTTAATATAT
>NW_027106613.1:463831-469357 GCF_000696795.3 Halyomorpha halys
AATTCATGATATTTTTATTATAAATACTAATATTTAATTCTTCCTCATGATTTCCTTAAAAATAAACAAATTAATTGAAACAATCTAATAATAAGTTTGTTTAACATGATTTATTAATTTTATAATGATTAATAATATGGCAAGTATTGTATTAAATGTTTACTCATACTTTTTTTTACTTTCCTCACCACATCGGAAAGGAGAGAATTTTAATCGGGTCAAAGTTTCGATGTCCATTTTTTTACGGATCTATCTGGATTTTAACGGTTTTAGTGACCCCTGAGTCCAAAACTAAATATTTTCTTGTAAGAATGGGCCGGTTTATTTTTATTTATTATTATTTTTTATGAGTTGGCATCCAATGCTCGTGTACCAAGTCGGGCACCCTCCCACTATAACTGCTGGCATTAGTCGTAAAAAACATATTTTCTCTAGACTTGACTAAAAAAAAAAAAATAAAAAGTTTTTTATTTGTAGTTATTTATTGACATTTACAACTGTATTTACATAAAAATACATTTAGTAAATTCTACTTTAGGTTATAATGGTGCAATACAGGAATATAGAGAAACTACCCATTGGTAGTATTTTAATATCTCTAGACTTAAGCGTCCAGTTTTCTATTGAAGTCCCTGTAATTTTTAATTTATAACGAATATCTTCAAGAAAATATAGGAAAAAGGTTATGGAGAAAAGAAAAAAAAATTGCATATAACTCAATAAGTATACGTTTTATGTTATATTATTTTAAGATCTTAATTAAATTTAACTAATTAAATTTCCTAATAAAAAACAACGAAATCGGTCCAGTATTAGCATTCATTTGATTTACTTAGAGTTTGACGTATTTCAAATATAGCAACGTGGATTTCGGGTTTTCTTTTCACTTAGATCGTCCTACAGATTTTCCCAAAGCTATTATAGTTGTTTCAAATTAATTCCAGTTTAAGATACAACCTATGAAATATCTTACAACAAAATTAAAAATTAATTTTTTTTTTCAGTTATGCCAATATTATAGCAAAGCGGCGATATATACCTTAGTTTTTCATTGAATACCGTTCAATGTTTGTTTATTAATTATAATTCTGTACACATGGAACATTCCAGATGTTGGTTGCAAGTATCAAGTCGTCAAACAAAACAAACTAAACAATAAATAAATATAAAATAATAAAGTCTCCGTCTCTCTGAATAATGATGATACGACAAAGAATGGGTAGATGGCATGGCGGTAAGGAAAGTTACACTCTAGATAATATTATTTATATTCAAACATAAATTTTATGACTTAACTGTTGGTGTTTATGATAGCTATTTCCTCCATTTTATTATCTTTAAAATTATCACTTCCTCTTAACGATTGTGATAATTAATTATCCTTTTGTTATTTAGGATCTAATTTCACCTGATAATTTTCGTAAATTAGAAATAATAAATCAAATTACTATGGATTAAATTAAAAGATGGTTTTATTATTATTATGATCTTACATTAATATTTTTTTAATATACATTTAGCATTCCTTAGGAATATTCATTCCCTCAGATAAAACATGATTTCATATCGCTGTTTTTGTGGTACATGTTACAAAATTTTAATTTTGCAAGAGAAGAGTAAAAACATTTTTTTTTTATGTATTGTAAAATTTTATTCTATTCCTATATTTTTTTGTTTATTGTATGTTTGTGTCCCTTATGGCTAAATAAACATCTTGCCCATTTTTCAATAGGTGCCAGTTGTTTTCAATTTCAAATATAGGTAGATGGCCAGGGTTGCGGTAAAAAAAAGTCAAATAAATATACAGAGATAATACGAATATTTATTTTTTTTCGTATTTTCTCTGTATATTTATTTTAATGTTTTGTCAATTCGTACAATGTTTGTATCTTGTTTTTCTTTTAGCCCTGCATAGTGGGGCGAAACCTTGGTTAATTATAAATAGTTTTCTTTTACTATTTTGATACCTTTATTGAGCGCCATCGGGACTATCTCCCTGCAATAAAAAAATTTAGGCTTACATAGATTAAATAGTAAAATTTCTTAAATTAATTTACATTGTTATTTTTTGTTTCTGGACCAAAGAACGATTTTTTAAATTTTTCATTAGGCGTCTTAGGTTCATAATTGGTTTAATACGCAGATAAATATAGGCTTTACTTCTTTTCTTCGGAGTTTTTATGATTCTACGATATGAAGTGAAATTTATTTATTGGGTACTGATGAAGGCTTATCATAAATTGATTTATAAGCACAAGAATCACTGTAAAAAATAAAATCAATTCAGTCGTTTGTTGGCTTTACTTTGTTTTCTAAGCATCTGAGCTTACTTGAAGTACCAATATCATTTACTCCAAGGCTCCGCTTCGCCTTCCGGCCATACTTAACAAGTTACGTCTGTTATTTTCAACTCAAAATTCGTTAAATTTAGAACAACCTCAGGTCCAAATATATCACTGTTTGTGAAATTAGCTTTCAACGTTTTGCAAAGCAAAATGCGTCATTATTAAAAAATAAATTAATAAAACGATTTGTTCTTCGTTGGAAAAATTAATGAAAATGAATATGAAACTACACTTTTATTGTTATTATTATTATTATTGTTATTACTGTTTTAAAAAAAAAAATAATAAAACGATTTGTTATTCGTTGGAAAAATTAATGAAAATGAATATGAAACTACATTTTTTTGTTATTATTATTATTATTGTTATTACTGTTTTGTTTATTAAAGTTATTCTAATATTTAAGTACATTAAATTAATTGCTATGTCTAATAATTTTATTTAAATCAAATTTTGAATATATTTCTTTAATATTTTTAGTTGTTTGACTAATGTTACTTTTTAAAAACAAATTTTATATAATTTTCTATGTTTGTAGAATTTTATTTTCTGCTTGATTAACTTTTTATTTATTATCATTTTATTATTATTTTTATTATTCATTTTTTGTATAGTTGTTTATTCAGCGCGACGTATTTGTAAATATTTTAAATTATTGCAAATTTCTGAATTTATTATATGTATCAAGATAAAAATTTTAGTCTATGCACATTAGAATTTTTTTTTTTTATTATTGGATTTTAATCGTTCTCATTATTTAACATGTATATTGGTAACCATTAATTTATTCTCACTGTGTGACTAAATTCTCAATAGCCTATAATGTAGAAGTAATCAATTATCATTTCTTGGAAAAATAGAAATTATTTATATTAACACCTCCGTATGTTCGACAGTAAAATAAATAAAACATTTTAGTACTTAAGTAAAGTAGTAAAGAGGGTAAATTCTTGTTCTCTGTAAATGTCAAAATGAAAAATGTATGACTTTACGAGGGTCAACCTTTTGAATATTGAGGCCCTTTTTGGGTACATTTGACCTTCTCTATACAACTCCAAATTAGTAGACAAGGTTACTGAATATAAAATTTAAATATAATAATTTTTTATCACGCGTATAATGTAATACACATAACATAGCTTAAGCTGTGTATAGCTCCTAACTCAAAAAAACAACAGTATAATTATAATACAAAAAAAAAAATTCTATCATTCTATATCTCTTCTAAACCATCATTTTGAAGAATACCTTTATAATTATCTATTTTTTAACTTTTAAGTATTATTCTTAGATGTCTCAAGAACGAAGAATTAATTTATATATTTTTTTAAATTGTATAAAGTTGGTTTGGCAGTTATGGGGTATAACAACTTCAGCCAATCTGTAATGTACTCATATCTAGTTGAATATTATTACGTTTTGTTGATTATTTCGTGAGTTCTTCGTGAAATAATGTACGAAAGTTAATTTTTCATAATATAAAATATTGTTGTTTTTTTCCAACAAGTTAATTTAGTTTAAATTGACATTTAAAAGCTATAATTGCAAAAGGTACTTAAATAGATTTTTTGAAGTTTTAAAATTCATGTAGCTCAAATTTTATGATTATAAGTATAAGATTGCATTTATTTTTAAAATTTTAATTTTAATTATATTTTTATTTCGCAATAAATCTAATTAATGAATTACTCAATTCTAACTAATAGTTTGTTTTTTTATATCTCTAAATAATATTTACAGTATTTGAAAACACTTAAAAAAATTAAGTTTCAATTTCTTATAAAAATTGATTGTTTTAAACGCTTTGGTTCTGTAACCATATTGCATCTACAGAACAATAGTTAATAAAAATATTAATAAGAATATTACTTAATTTGTTATTTATTTCCATATATTGTGCTGGAATGTCCCTTACATAAAAAATATTTATACTGTCACTTTGATATATTTTGTTTCTAATGAAGATAATGGAACTAATATTATAAGAACAAGTTATTTATTATTAATAATAAACATTTAATTCGTTAATTTTTATATTTAAGGTATAATTACTTTTAAAAATAACAAATAACTTTTTTATTTTAGTTTTAACTTACTTTATAATAAGTTCTTTTTACTTAGGCGTTTTCATATTGATGACTGGAAGCCATGAAAAAGTATCGAGAAACCCACGAATCTCATTATCATTAACTCTGTTCTTAAGGAGCTTACTTATTTTTTATTATTGTTTAAAAACTATGAAGAACTCTGAAAATTATTATAATTGAAGTTCTTATAATTCTTTTAAAAAAAACAATGTACGAAAGTTTATTAAATACATTTTTTTTTAAATACTTATATGAAGGTGGATTAAATATAATAAATTTACAAAATTTTAAGTATTCGTGAGCTTTTTTTTATGTCTAATGTAGTTCGTGTCTAATATTGAACACATTTTTGGGAAGGGCCATGATATCAAATCTTATAAAAATGGACTATGGTTGAAATATATACCCCAGTGGGTTTATTTTATTATTATTTTTGTAATATTTCCCCATTAAATAATAAACTTTTGTATAGTTAGATTATCGTAAGGGTGTGGGGTATACAATATGCCGTGTATTGTATATCCGTTGCATAATCCCAACAACACGGCTTTGGGAGTGTCAGATGATCAAACTGAAATATCGTCTGTGCATAGTGGCATAACTGAAAATCTCTAATGGAGTTGTGTTTGAATTATTGTTATATATTAGAGGAACCAACTAATTTCTTATTTCAATATACGTCCTTTAAGCCTTTGCATGCTAAAGTAGTATAAGTCAAACCTGGAGTTTAGAGTCATTGAAAACTTTAGGAGAAGTTCTGTAAAGTTTCAGTTAGAAATTACAACTTTTTCTGTTAAAACTCGTGGTTCACAAGTATATAGAATTATTTAAAAGCAAGAAGAAAAAAAATTAACTTTAAATGTTAATGTTTTTTTCGTATCATTCATTAAGAATAATGATATTAGTAGTTCATACATATATAATACATGCAATTTGTTATATACACCTTAGTGTGTCTTCTCTCCTCTTGATTGCCTTGTGGCATTATATTAGGTGTTGATATGAGTCCAGCTAAGGTGGTGTAGTCTAGCCATAGCCTATGGTTCCGCGAGGGAACTAGCTTTGAAGTTAATGCACACAGTAATTAATGATAT
>NW_027106613.1:469407-494439 GCF_000696795.3 Halyomorpha halys
TTCGATGTTTTTAAGCATTAATAGAACGATTAAATAACCACAGACACCAAAACCAAAATAATATAATATGACCAATATATTTGTTGTAATTTTATTAGAACTAATTATATTATCACATAATAAAAAGAAAACAAAAGAAGTCACTTCTTAAGTTCGGCTATTTGCGTTGGTCTGGGAATGTCTGTATTATTTCATATAAGATATAACTACACAAAAATTATTATAGAATATTTCACCTGGATCATTCTTATTATATTGCCCTCCAAAACTTTTTATAATTATATTAATAGATGATGGGGTTTGTTAATGAACATAAAAGTGGTTATTGAAAGTTTTAAATTTAGGAAATAATTTAATAGAAGAAATTATTGGGACAAAGGCAATTAGCCGGCATTAATGAATTTTAAGGAAAAAAAGGAATACAGACAGAATAAGGAATCCTTGAGAATGACCTGAGAGGTCGAAACGTTGGATGTTAAAAAGAATAAAGTTGAGAGAAAAGAGATCAAAATTGTTAAAAAAGTTAATAGATGATATTAAATGTTGACTTTAAAATTTTGCATGACTGTTCCCATGACTGACAGATAGGTTATTTAAATAACAGTCTCGGAGCATAGGTGGGACGAGATACAATCTACAGTTATCTAACCCGAATTGGGACACACACCCGGTACTGATTCTCTGGGATCTGTTTTCTTTATCATGTATACAAGTTCATATTTTATTATTTTTTATCATTATTAATTATGATTATATTATAATATCATATAATTATAAATGATTTGATAAGGATGTTTTATATGATTATCAAATCATTTATAATATCATATAATTATAAATGATTTGATAAGGATGTTTTATATGATTATCAAATCATTTATAATATCATATAATTATAACTAAAAATATGTTCCTATGGTTTTCATCATCCTATTTTTATTCTTCTAAACAATTAAATTATTTTCGAATTATAATCCATTCATCTGCTCAAATACCTGACCACTACGGTTGTCTGTACTCAGAAGATGGCACAACACTATTAAGTCCTATTTGAATAAAGTACGGTTGAACTAAGCAATGATGAAGTACGATCTCCCGTTTAGAGCTCTGGACAGATTCCTTGCCACACTTTTTTTTTTTAAAATAATCTAAGGGGGTAGAATTGCGTGAAAAATTACATTTGATGGTGATTTTTGTAGAAACTATCATTGATTGTATAGGGTTTTTTTTTAAGCCCGATAGAACTTGAAATTGTAAAAAATAACACAAAAAATTAAATTGTAATCACAATTTTTTTTTTATTCGAAAGATCAATACGTGACATTAACATTTGAAAATGATTTCGGGCATATGGGCACCGCGGCTGTTCTTGACGAAGCGCATTCTGTAAAATTGTGTTCAGCGATGAGGCGCATTTTTGGCTTAACGGGTTTGTTAATAAGCAAAATTGCCGCATATGGTCGTGCGATTTGACACCTCTCGATTATTTCCTGTGGGGCTACGTGAAGTCACTGGTTTATGCTGATAAACCAGCAACAATTGACGCCTTGGAGGCCAGCATTGTTCGTGTTATTCTTGACATACGGCCAGCAGTGCTCGAAAAAGTGGCCCAAAATTGGACGTCCAGAATGCGCTTCGTCAAGAACAGCCGCGGAGCCCATATGCCCGAAATCATTTTCAAATGTTAATGTCACGTATTGATCTTTCGAATAAAAAAAAAATTTTGATTACAATTTAATTTTTTGTGTTATTTTTTACAATTTCAAGTTCTATCGGGCTTAAAAAAACACCCTATATTAGGATCCAACTTTCGGGATTGCTCAGCCTTTTATGATTGTATGATGTTCAGAAGTATATTGAAGAAAATATCTTCACAGAATTTCCTTACGAGCCTCTTCTATTTCCTGATAATGTGATGATTTTACCAGGAGATGAATTGCTTGAAAGTTTTACAAACGTGCACAATTTACTTAAAAATATTTTTTTGAAACATCACACACTATCCCTGGTTTCCCTCCCATCTTTTATGATTTTATTTATATTTCAGAGAAAAATAATAGTCTTTATTATTGTTAATATCAATCACCGATTTTAATGAAATTGTATGTGTTAGTTGAATTGTGGATCATATTTGACTCATTTTTTTTTTTTTATATCGTCATAAGTTCGCAATAATATAGTTTAAACTACTGTGTTGTATTAAGAGCTCTTGAAATAAGAGAAACGAAATTTTTTAGTAATTTAAATGAGTCAAGGGCTTTTTAGGATCGGTAAAAGTTGAGAATTAAAAATAATTCAAACAACCATAACATAATTTATTAAACTGCCTGACAAATTTCAGATAAATATATATTGCTGAACAATATAAAAAACGTTTATTCATATTTCCATGTTCATATTGAATACGTTGCCTATTATTTAGGTCAAATTATAAAAATGTTAGATGAATAATAAATAACTTTGTTCATCGATTTTAATAATTAATTATTATTTTATAACTTTTGGTATGGGAAATGTTAAAAGTGAGATAAAATATGATATATTTAAACTCTAGTATCTTAATCTAAAATTGTAGAGAAAAATCTGGTATTCATACAATAGGGGTATTCATTATGTGTTCAATATAATATGTTTTACCGTGTTAAATGTTATAAGTATAGGATCGTGAGCAGCCCTATTTAAAGTCCTGTTAAATGATAAACGCATAAGAGCTCCTAGCGAATTTCCTGAGCAACTTGTTTTATAACCTTTCCTTCTAAAATATCATGTTATTGTTTACTTCTAACTTTTTATTAAAGTAATTTATTACATAATGCCTAAATTGAGTGAAAAGTGGAAGTCTTGTAAAAGTTTGGCTACTGAGTGACTTTTTGATCTTCTAACTTGTGAGGAAGAGAATCAAGATGAGCTAATTGACAACTGTCATTGCATTATTATTATTGTCATTCATTGCTTTATTAGTTATAAAAACATCCAAAACAATACTAATATAATCAAAACACAAACTACAAGCAGGTTACTAACACGACAACAAATAAAATTGTGACGAGCTCAACTGGTCTGATAGACGCCATTCTCCATTTAGTAGACCTAGTAACAGACTCTCAACCATGTTATATCGTTTTAACATGGCAAATGAAGGAAATATTTCTCCATTTATCACGCTTTAACATGTTTAACTAAAGATCATGAATACCCCTAATGTAGGAAGGTTTGATTAATTTTATAAAGAAAGATTTTGTCGAGAAAAAACTGATAATATTCGTAATTTAGATGAAACAAAAAAAGTTGCAACATTCCGAGTTTTTGTAAAAAAATAAATATTAATAATAATAAAGGCCATAGGAACCCGGAGGTTCGATGCCGATACCATCAATCATTCTCTACATAGATCCTTCCTGTGATGATCCTCCAAACCCAATCCAACTATTTAAGTTTTAACGAAAACCAGTTGATAGGTACGTTTCGGTCTACCCTTCGGACGTTTACCCGTCGATTCAGTGTTCATTAACATTTTAGGGATCCGCTCGTTACTACGTCCTACAACCTTACATGCCCATCTTATACGTAAAAAAAAATAAAATTAATTGAAAAATAATAAAGTTTCAAAACATCTTCCAAGAAAATCTGGAAGCTGTATAACGTTTGAGATTTTGTAAAAAAGAAAAAAAATTAGGTTCCAGAATATCTTCCAACAAACCACAGATCCGTATTCAGAAACCCAAAAAACTGGGAAACGCCAAAAATTACGACTTGAAAACTTTTCTCTATTTGCTATTTTCTGTGTTAGTTTGGCTGGACTATAAATATTAAACGTCTAACTATCAGAAGTTCGAATAGTTTCGAAAAAAAAAGAAGTTTTATTCCCTTAAACTTTGAATTGAAAAGTTCTATCCATTTTACAAAACCCGTAGAAAGTGATGAGTATTGGAAGATGCACAGACTCGATTACTACCATTGGATAACCCACGATTAGATGATTGGTCCGATTGTATCTGGGTCTGAGTGAGCACGCACCGGTTTAGGAAGCAGTTGTTCAGTAAACACAGGGTTAGTGTTCCTCGGGCTAAATATATCTATGGTTGTTGAGATAGGTATTTTCGACCGGGTTTCCTTTGTATGAACCAAATATAATGATAATTTTAGTTTAACCAGAATTATTTCTTTAAATAAATTAATTAGTATCCAGGTTAAGTCTTTAAACATTCATATTTATTGAGGTGTAGATAGGTGACCGTAGATTAGTAGTGTAGGAGATGGTCGGGGGGTGTGGTCAGAAAAAAAAACCACAAATAAACATAAAATTATTTGTGCTGACGTTTCAACCTGAACTTCAGATTTTCATCAGGGCTATAAAACAAAAAGAGATAACAACCATCAGAGAAACATAAAAATAAAAATAAATAATAAACTAACAAATTTGGAAACATACATTAAAAGTTTCACTAATACATACATTTTCAATGCATTGCTGTGTATATTTATAAATTTGTTAATTTATTATTTATTCAGGTCGAAACGTCGGCACCTATAAATAATTTTTTGTTTGTTTTGTTTCGTTTTTTTTGCTGACCGCACCCTCCGACCATTTTCTCCACTTCTTTATTATTTCTTTAAAAATTCATCTTACTCTTCAAGAAATAATAAAGATTTTTTTCAGACTTAACTTAGATACTAATTTATTTATTTAGATTGAGGTGTTGACCGTAGATTACTGATTGGAGAAGATGGTCGGTGGGTGCTGTCAGCAAAGAACAACATAAATAAACAAAAAAATATTTATTTTTCCCGACGTTTCGACCTGAGTTTCAGGTCTTCATCAGGGCTCTAGAACAAAGGAGATAACACCTTTTTTAGGTGTTTAGAGAAACATTTAGAGAAATGTAAAATTGAAAAGAAATACAAACAAATTTGAATACAAAAAACAAAATACAAACGTCGGTATAAATAAATATTTTTTTGTTTACTTATATTGTTCTTTGCTGACAATAAAATCTTGGTTTTATATTGATTTATATTGGTTTTGGATGACATTAAAATCTAAAATGTTTTTTTTTTTTTTTTACTGCACCCGGACCATATTCCATTCATCTAAAATGGTATAATTCATTTGCTGAATAAAATGTTTTTCTTGTTTTTTAACATGCTAGTTTTAAACATTGTCTTATTATAGTTTTCTTATATTACTAAATTTTGTAAAAAAAAAATAAAATAATAAATGAAATACAATTATAAGAATGAGAAAACAATATCTTTCGTTAGTAAATTACCTTTTATATAATTTCCATTAACCCTTTGGTTCAAGTATGGTTTAACATCAGGACGCCTGATTCATCCTCTTGCCGGATGTCCGGGAAGTCTTCCAATGTGGGAGCCGCGGACTCTTTCTTCTCCACTGAAAAGAAAAAACACTGCTTCCAGGTTTAAGATTTGTCAATATGCTTTAAGTCCCTTGTAGGTTTGTACCTTGTACTTGATGGTTTTAAAGGACGCTAAAAATAAATTAGACTTTATTTTTTCTAAACAATTTTTTTTTGTCTTCTTTACTGGAAGCGAGTTAAATTCGATAAAGGATCTTTTGTCCTTTTCTACATAAAACTACAAATACATATAATAACCATTGAATACATGTAGAACATAGGCGGCATAATATAATATAAAAATTTTTGGAAGATAGTCCGGGTGGCGGTCAATACAGGTATCAAAATTGTTAAAGAAAACTATTGTTAACCAACGTTTCGCCCTATTTTACAGAGCTTCTTCAAGGCTGTCTGATTGAAGAAGAGATAACCAAGGCGAAGTTTTTTTTTTTTTTTAAATAAATCCGAAAACGTAATTATAACTAATAGTAAGTGTAATAGTAAAGTTGAAAAAAAGATAGTTAAAAACTATTAAGTATGTTAAAAATAAATTAATTAATGAAATTAAAACAAATAAGTTAGAAAAAAATTTGTGTAAATTTTTTTTTTTTCAATAAACTAAAACAAAACCTTCCCAGAAGAGAGTAAACAATTAACTGATTTCTAGGGAGGGTGGTCCTATATTACAGGACCCCATAGACAAACGACCAATAGGTCTATTAGGGGTGAAGTCACGTTCTACCCAAGGTAAGCCACCTGCTAGTTCTAGCATCACGAAGTCAGCAGGTACACTGGGGTACAACACCAAAGTGTCAACAAGATTCAATATTTGATTTATATTGGGGCTCCAATATATGGTCTGCCTTCTTGGTATTATGGCAAACCGAGACTAGATAAATAAATAAATAGTTTTAAAAGACCAGAATGGGTATATTGTCTATTATATATTGACTTATAGGTATATTGTATATTGACTATATACATTATATATTTGTTTTGTTTTTTTCCATTCCGTGACAACCAACGAAATGGACAACATATTGTAGATTACTGTAGTACACGAGCACTTTCGATGGCTTCTATGAGAAAAACTGCAATTTTCTTATAATTTCTATGTTTACTTGGTTGGTTAATACTTGTGTTATAGTTTTTGTGATTTTGTTTCTTTTGTTTTTCAAGTTGTGATTTATTATCTCAGAAGTCATTTTGATCACTCAAATAACAAACATTTTGAAAGATCCTTTTAGGGAAGAGAAAACTGTCCAGTATTTTCGAATTTTGGCCCCGATATTGCATGCTGAATCCTAAAGCACATATAAGTACATTATTTGAATTATTTAGTTAATTTTTTTTTTTAATGACGTACTTTTTGGTCAACTCTGGCATACGGGGGGGGGGGATTATCTATAGCTAACCATCTTATTCTAAACAAGGTGAGGAGAGGGAGGTGACATGTTTTCATTTCGTCGGGACTCCACAAAAGGGGTATTCATGATATTGTGTTAAATGTAAAATGTTTTACCATGTTAAATGTTATAAGTATAGCATTTAAAGTCATATTAAATGATAAACTCATAAGAGCTCCTAGCGAATTTTCTGAGCAACTTATTTGGTAACCTTTCCTTTCAAAACTTCTTGTTATTGTTTACTTCTAAGTTTTAATTACAGTAATTTATTACAACATGCCTAAAATAAGTGAAGAGTAGAAGTGTAAAAGTTTGGCTACTGATTATATTTTTTTTAAAAAAATTACGAGAAAGTAATCTAACACAACAAATAAAACGGTGACCAGCTCACTTGGTCTGTTTCGTGACGACATTCTTCATTTAACAGACCTAGTAATAGACTCTCACCCATGTTACATGTTATATCGTTTTAAATTGGTAAAAGAAGGAAATATTTCTCCATTTAACCTAAGTTTTTCCATTTAACACGCTTTAACATGTTAAACTAAACATCATGAATACTCCCGGATTCAACCGATGCTGCAGCAGCCAGCCACGATGCAGTCAAGGTTGACACTTAAAATCTCTCTGCTACTATCATCTCGTACTTGAATGTAGCAATGCAAGCAACTGTTCATGGGCTTTGCCCTTAGCGGGATGGATTTGATTGCTCACTAAAGACAAAATGGAGTATTTCGCCAGTCCCAGATAGATTCAATAAATATTAACTATGCTGAAAAAATAAATCTGAGGATTTTATATTATGCTATTTCATTTCTGTTATTTCCACATGTTTACTGGAAATTGAAATTATATGGTTTTCTTAATTTTCCTTACCCACGTTATTAGTTATGTTCACCATATATTATTATTGTTGTTTTCTATTCACTTATTTAACACTTTATATATATATATATAAAGAATAAAAAAAATCCACTTATTTTGTCTAATTTAATTTCATATTTTGTTTCTTTATCTAATATTATGGCTACATATTTCATTAGTTACATGTATTTTCTTTTTCTCACTTTTATTTTTTCTTTCTATAATTTTAATTTTTAAATTATTAATAAACTAAAATATTTATATTACTTTACATTATATAACTTCAAATTTTTATTTTTATTTTGTTTTCTTAATTATGTTATTTTTACTTACTTATTTAATTATCTATATATTCATTTTATTTTCCATTTCTTTCATTACTTTAATTTTATTATTTTCATTCTGTACAACTATTTACTTTATGTCATTCTGTTTATATTTTCTTTTTTGTATTCATTGGTTGTTATCTTGTTCTTTGTTATTAGCCCTGACGAAGGCTAGAAACTCTTGCCGAAACGTCGGCACTATTAAATGAGTTATTTCATATTTGTGTTATATTCATACCCGGTCAACTATGTCTCATAATTATATGGTTGAGCAATTAACTCTTCAGTAAATTAATATTAAAATTCTAAAAATATATCTTTTTATTGTTTCCTTTTTTTGGGATGGAATATTCCATTTTGTCCTACGTGGCCCATTCAGAACATGCACTATACTTGTCGATGTTTTAATTAGAAATATGTGTTGCATATTTTTCTTATTATTCTTATATGTAAACATATAAAATCATATATTTTATAAGATTATAAAATCAAAAAGAATTAGTTCCGTACTTTTACCGTGGCATTAAACTAAATTGGATACTGCGCTTGGGATCTGTAATGGTTGAGCAATTTGTAGCGACCTCTTCTGGGAGCCCAATAAGGTCAGATCTGATGCAGTAGTCGTTCCGTATCTAGTCTCTATTTATTTGCTTTTTATCTTCTATGTTACTCTGAATGGATGTGGCTTAGAAATTCACCAACTGCTCATATATCTTCATCAAAACGTCTTTGGATATCCTGTTCATCTGTTCATCACCTATGTTCCTTCTTTTGAGTTTTAATTACTAGGTGTTGGATGATACGAAAGCTCTGACGATATTCAGGTAATCTCACTGATCTAAGTTCTTTGTGTATATCGTTCACCAAAACATTTAGAATAAAACAGAGAAAATGGTTGGGTTTATGGTCAGAAATGAAACAAAGTTAGGTGATGTGTCCTTAATTTAAAGCCTTCAAGGGGATTAATTCGACATAAGAATTCGATGGTGAAATACAGGTGGTGAATATAGAAATTCGAATAAAAATCGATTTCCCAACTTCCTCATGGAATTGATGAATCAATAAGCTATTCAAAAATGAATTATTACCAATAAGCAACTTTATTTTTAAAATTCAAAATAATATAATAAAAAAAACTTATCAACATTTTATTTGATACTTAATAGGGGAGTAAAGGGGAAATAATTTAATTAATTTAGATAATTAATAATGCTTTAATCATAATTATTTATAAATAA
This sequence comes from Halyomorpha halys, assembly GCF_000696795.3. Lineage (NCBI taxonomy): Eukaryota > Metazoa > Arthropoda > Insecta > Hemiptera > Pentatomidae > Halyomorpha > Halyomorpha halys. The sequence goes on from NW_027106613.1 coordinate 478,602, forward strand.
TTTAAAGTTACGAAAAAGTGAAAAATGAAAGGTATAAGTAATTAAATAAACACTAAATGACAATATTTTGTATGTTAAATAATAGAATTAAAGGCTCCCATTTTACAAATTATATAACCGTACATTTAATTGTACTATCCGTTGCTCAAATTATATAACTGTAATTTTCAAGTTCAAATTGTATTTTTTTTTTAATATAGTGTAAGTAGGAAAAAAAAAAGTTTTCAAATCATTATCTCAGAACTTTAATATATAATTAATATTTTTATAACATTTTGGGGTTTTTATTGGTCATTTCCACACATTTCTATCTTCATCCCTATTGTTATATTAAAATTATTTTCAATTCCACAACTCTTGGATGCACTGGAATAAATTTATATAAAATTCTGCTTGTTTTTTTATTTTATTTATTTTTTTAATGATTTTTGTTCTTTTAAATATACTAAAAAATTCCATCAATTTGTAATAATTGTCCAAAAAACGTATAATATTATGAAACATTTTATATTCTTATTTCGGTCAAATGTATTTATTAAGCTTCCTTAATTAAACTAAAAAGTTTTTAAATTTCCTTATTATCTGTAAACTCCTGGAACACTATGAGAATGTTGATTTTTATTTTACAAAAACGGATTTTTACCCTCACCTATGTTAATTTGGTTTATAATGAGACTCTCTTATTATTTTCAAACTAATGTAGTTCAGTTATTTGTTCCGCTTTATAAATTAATAAATAAAACAATAATTCTTTTTAGGATTCTCGGAAAACCCTCCGAATACTTAGAGCAAGAACTCTCAGTGACCTTTACACTGAGTTTTAGTATCAAGAGTATAAAAACAGAAAAACTAGCTCAGATATCGTAAACAATTTAAAATCTATGAACAGTTTCTCATATGAATCATACTCTGGAATAGACTATGATTTTTTATTGTAACTACAGCCTCATTAAATTTTACTTTTCAATGGAAAACTGCCCGACGACGGTTTCATTTAAGGTAAAAAAGGGTGATCTACTTTGTTAGATGTCACTCAGCAGGTGTCCATAAAAAAATGTGGTTCCATGACAGCGGCGGGATTTCAGCCCGGCTCGGTGCGGTAACTTTTCTTGCTTTTTATTCATTCTTCTTTAGAAAAGAAGCAAGGAGACAGGTCAGCATATAGTGACAATTGACAATAGGACCACTTTTCGTCTCTTCTTCAGTAACTAAAACAAAAATGAAATAAAACAAATAGCTCTAATCATTAAAAGGCATTCTAATAAAACCTATTGGGAGTTCAGAGTTTTTTTCAATTTCAAGATATAAGTATTTGTCGATATTACGGGGTAATTTAGTCAAACGTGTAACCAAATTCTTCTTCTAGAAAAAAGTAGTACAAAATAAAATAAGATAAAAAAGTAATAGAAAGAGAAACACTGTATTACACGTGCAGCATACTACTAAATTTAATTAAACGATTTTTAAGCTTAAATTAGACATATTGCGGAATATAAACAAAAACCTAGAACAAAGAATCTTAAGAATATGAGTATATATTTAAAAAAGCAAAGCATATTTCTGGCCTTATGACAAATTACAATAAATAAAAAAATTGTGGCAATCTTGACCCAACACCGACAAAGTGAAATTTCTGGAAATGAAATATTGTATTAAAATTTTATTAATTATGATCTTATTTTACTAAAATACCAAAAAAAAAAATATTTATTTTATTATTTAATTATAATTAGTAAATTATGTTTTATTTAATTATAGTTTACATTATCATTTGTATTATATTTCTGCCGCCATCATCTCGACTTTTCGCCCTATCTCGGTTGTAGTATGAAGAAACAATTTTGAATTATATAGCTCATTTCCAAAACTTACAGTATGCAGCTACGATTAAAAAATAAATAAATAAAGAAACAGTGAGCGTTATCATAAAATCATAAAAAGGGGTAAATTTAGGAACTTTACAAAAATGAAATAATATAATTACGTAAATTTCGTAAAAAAGGTTGGGCAACTATGAAACTTTTTTTTATAATCGAACTTTATTTATTGATAGATATTACAATCTGCCACACCGTTGTGGGCAATAGGTAATGGTGATGAATGGTCACATTCTCACTAAAATGAAATAAAATAAGAATGAAAAATAAATAAATAAATGAAAAAAGTACATATAAATAAAAATAATGAACATAATCAAACTGTGTGCATGAAAAAATAAAATAATGATAAAAACAAAAGAATGTCTAGTCTAATTTATACTCCTATATACTCTATGAAACTGATAGCTAAATTGCTATGGATTCGATATTTATTTGTCGATGGTTCATTCATAATAAGGGTCGTATCTATGACAATCAAAGCTATTAGTTTTAGCAATAGCTAATTTTTGCCCATCTCTGGTTTAGGTATACAATTAAAAAAAAATTATAGATATTCAAAATAATTAAAAAAAAAAATAATATGTTCAATTTTAACCAAAATGAACCCATACATGAGAAAAATTAAAGTTGGAAGTTTTTGTTATATCATTTCCTGTACTAATATACGGTTCTGCACTGATAGTGATTCTTTTGTTGTCATCATCAATTTTACGTTTAAATTATGTTGTTGGATAAATTTTTTGTAAGGCTCATGTTTAGGTTTGCAGTATGACCTCACTTAACGGGTCCCGTCTTAGCCAGGGCCGCAAAAGAAATAAAGTGCTGAAAACACTAGGTTCGGTAAAATAAAACAAAATAACTGAATTTTTGGACAACTGTTTATAATTAACTCTTTAAATTGAATAATTTATAATAATAAGCTTTGATTTTTTTTTTTTTTTTTACAATGGCTCAATAAATTTCACTTCATGATATTATATATTATGTATATCTCTTGTATATTATATTTTGTTTTATTTTCACCTGACATATATATAAGTTAAATTAATTATTGGAGGTTATTTTTTTTATAAACTCCGCATTAACCTCATATGACCGTAACAAGGACAGATAAGCAGGGTTAGGTATATATGTAAAAAAATAATAAAAAATTACAGTGGTTAGTGCTAAATGATGGTATGGTGTACACAGAATATTATGATGAAAAATGCCTGGCACACTCAATGTCTCCGTTTTAGACGGAGACAAAAGAAAAAATGTTTAACATTTTTTCTTTCAATTAAAAAAAAAAAAAAAGGAGGAAGCGACTATTGAGGAAGTAGCAAACTTATCTAATTCTATTCTGCTTCCGAAACTTCTTAAGAAGAAATTCGAATTAATAGGCAACATATATGGGAAGGGGCGTTGATTATGTGCAGTAATAGTGATGTCAGGTGAGTTGGATAAATTACATTAGCTCATCCTGCTGTGAGGGAGGAACAGGTGGTGGAGGGCCGTGCAGCTGCAACAAACTGCCACCGCCACCAACAAACCCTCAACAAAAAAAAGAACAACAAAAACTCTCTAAGCTGCCCGAGCGAACACAGCTACCGTACTGGCTTGGCTAACAGGCTTGAAGACTTTTATCTCACAACTTTTATCATTTATCAAGCTTCTCCTTAATCTACAATAATAATACATATTGTAAATATAATATACTTTTTTATGCAATATACATTATTTAGATTATAAACATTAAAGTACACCTAATAGTACAAATTAACCGCTCAAAATATTCCTAATCAGGTCTATGTTACCAAATTAGAACCGGAGATATATAATAAAATATTTGTAAAGTTTTTCTTTGATTGAAATTACTTTATCTTCATTATAAAGGTGGTAAATTGTGCTATTGAAAATCAACTGTGTTAATTTAATAATTAACTTTATCAATTTAATATAAAAAATTGACAAAATAGGGTAATTATGGGCTGAAATTAATGACCTGGGTAGAAAAGCCGGCATAAAGTTTTTTAAAATTGTATTAAGATTGTCCTTGAGGATTGTCCGAATTGTCCGAAACGTCGACTTATAAAGAAATATAAATTGTTTTGAGACTAAAATTAGATAAAATTTATTTTATTTAAACAATAATAACCAGTTTAAAGAAAGTGTAAATTTATATATAAAGTAAAATAAAATATTTGTTAAGTTTTTCTTTATTTGAAATTACTTTATCTTCATTATAAAGGAATAAAATTAAAATATATTGATATGAACTGAAATTGTGGAAATTGAGTTTTCTTACAGTTATAGGCAGAAAATAAATGTCCAAAAATTTATTATTTTTTATTTATCTGAAAATTTGTACTAAATGGTTTCAAAAGACGCTAATAAATCTGACTTAGTTTTTTCCTAAAAAAACAAAAATAGAAGGTCCACTGTACTTGATGCATGTTTTGTTTGCTTACAATTTTTAACAGATTTAAACACATTTAATACGATGTTATTTATTTTAAAATTCGTAACAATGGATTTCAAAAGACGCTAAAAATAAGTTTGACTGGATTTTTCTTTAAAAAAAAAATTAATAAATAAAATTGGCCTACTTTACTTAAAGGGTCTTTTTTAATAACACAATTTATAATTTGAATAGATCTAAATTCATTTAATATGATCTTAAAAAAATTGAAAATTCGCATTAAAGGGTTTCAGAAGACTCCTACTTAACTATTAGCGTGTTATATTTTTAAATAGATTTAAACTCATTTCTTACAATCAAAAATATTTTGTTCTTATTTTTTAAAATATGATAATTCTTAAAAAATTCTGAAATTAAATAATTATATTTTTTTGCTCCAAATTCGCGTTGGTAAAAACCCTCAGACTCTCGTGTTCAGTATTTTTGAACTAGTGTAGTTAAAAACGGTGATCCCAAGTGTGCAGCCTCCCCTTGTAAGAATAAATCTTATCAACCACAGTAAGCCCAACGTTTTTAATATAAAGTTAAATAATAATTTTAAAAACTTACTCTAACACAGCTTTATTCTGTATCTATCTCACATTTTTGTAACGTTTTGGCCTGTTCTATTGGTCATTTTTATCTCCACCGCAGTCAACACATTAAAATCTATTTTCAAACATACAAATCCTGGAAGTATTTGTGATCGCTTATTTAAAATTCTGCTAATCCCAGTGTATTGACTGTCATTTTTCTTGGGATTTGTATATCTGCAATTTTAAAAATATTTTTTTTTTAAGATTGCTTGTTTTTTAGAAGAGAGCTTTTAGAAATAATAAGAATAGCAGAACATCATAATAATGCAATACATTACAATACAGGTGCAAGAAAGTTTATTGTAACACATGCCGAACTCTTGAACTGCATCTGCATTTTGAAAACAAAAAATAGCTAAATAGGATGTTCAGTTCATTATACTAAAAAGTAATAGAACGCTTACTGTAAACTAAGTTACTAAAACTGAAATATGGTTAAAACAGAAAATGGTAACTTTATCACATAGGGTTTTTATAGAGACTAAAAACAAATAATTTTTTTAATTTTGCTTAAATATGATCGAAAAATAAATTTATATGTTTTGAACTATTAGACATATTTTTTAAAAATAAATCTTTTGTAAGATATTAACTTACACGTTGTAGATATAAGATATCTGTGGAAAATAAGTGTAAGCTCCTACACTTACTTTACCTAAGTAATTGAGCAGCTAGGCATTAGCAAAATTTAAAATAAACTCTCACATATACTTAAAATATCTTGTATTTAGTTTATAGATAGATAATTATTGTTTGAAGAAGGAAAAAGCAGGGGGAAAAATATATTTGTGTATCATAGTTCATGTTGTGTATCATATGGCAGTGTATATTTGTCCAGTCATGGACTGATGAGCTACGCTCTGTTCTAGCAACCCAATTTATTTGGGCAGCACTGCCAACTATAGATTTTAATTATTGGAGAAGTTTGTCGAGGGGTGCGGTCAGCAAAGAACAAAATAAATAAACAAAACAATATTTATTTATTTTATGCCGACGTTTCGACCTGAGTTTCAGGTCTTCATCAGGGCTACAAAACAAAAGAGATAACAACAACATTTAGAGAAACATAAAAGGTTTTATCTTTAGTCTTTTTGAATGTAATTTTTATTAAAAAATAAAATAAAGTTGTTTTTAATAAATAAAATTATTATATAGCTACGAATTCTGTATATTGTTGTAATTTATTTACCCAGTGATTACTGATAATACTATTGTAAACATTAAATAAACATGGAGATTTAAAAATTATTCATCGTATGACAGGCTATTGTTTGTGAGTTGGCGCGACGCCATGACCCAGCTGATTTGCATTCGTGAGCGGTCCTCCTCGTATCCAGACGGTACTCTCCAACGGAGTAGCCTCTGGAACAAAATAAAAAACTCCAAAAAGTGCTGGAACCGGTTAGGCCCGCGACTGGTTTCTTAATGCGCGTGCCCTCCACTCTCGGCTTTACTGTTAGTCCTCCAGCGGGTTCCCTATATGCAGTCTGTTTATATAATAATTTATAAGAATTATAAAGACAATTGTAATAACTACTTTATTATATTAGTATATTATCTAAAACTCAGTTGTTATATTATGTATATATTTAAAAAAAATATATGTATAAATAAATAATTGACCCATGTGAGTTTAAGGAGATGGTCAAAGCTGCAGTCAAGAAGAACAAATAGTTTTCAACTATTGATTTATTGCCGACGTTTCGTGTTTCTACCCACAAGGTAGGTCTTCTACAGGGCTGTTGTGATGGGTAGAGATGTAAACAGTCAGACCCGGTTCTTTGTTTACATCTCCACCCATCGTAACAGCCCTGACAAATGCTTCATTGAGGGTCGAAACGTTGGCAATAAATAAATAGTTGAACTACTTTTCTTCTATGAGTTTACTAGGTGTACTCCAAGGTTTCATCCTCGTTAAATACAAACAGTTTCATATACATGACTAGGAATTTAATAGGAAAGCCAAAATATGTTTTTATGTTCACATAAATGAGATTTATTTTTATTTTCACGAAAAGAAAATTTAATTTAAAACGCCTAAAAATGAACAAAGTTATGTAAAAAGCTTTTTAATTTGTTAAAAGGTTTTAAAATTAGATTTATATCAACCTAATCGTTCAACGTCAGACGTTATGACAAGAGGAAAATAATCCGATCTGTGTTGTAAATTTTATCTATGAATCCAATTTTTTTTTTAATTTACGAAAAATTTCTTTCAGATTAAAAAAAAAGTACCAAATGTCGAAATTCATTCAAAATAGTCTAGATGTTACAGAAAAACGTATGTGTAATTATTAACAATTACAGCAGTGAAACTTCAAGAAATGAAGTAATGTAATAAAATTTTATTAATAATGATCGTGGATTGCCTCTCATACCTTAAGTCAGAAAATATTAGTTCCAGAATAATAATAATAATAATTAGAATAGACCAGCCATTTCCGAAGTCAATTCAACATCAACATCTTTTATATTCTAATAGGAGCTCATACTCTCCTATTAGGAGACAGGAGCTCGTTCGATTTACCGGGATTTCAAAGCTCCTCTAACCTTCTACTCTCATATTACAGTATACAAATTTTCCTGATAGAATTTATCAGCGTAACATAGTACTGATGGATTTCCGAGAAAATTTTCAAAATTTTAGCGTAAAAGATACTAAAAAAGCGCTTCGCGTTTCGTGAGTTTCACTTTATTCTTACATAAAAATGTCGAATTAATGGCCAAACAAGCTTTGTGCTTAAGATTCGCAAGAGACATTGCATAAGGTGATATGAGTGCATCAATCTCGTATAATAGTGTAGAGATAATGAATGATAGTCATTCCGTATTATCAGATATTGCCCAGTATCATTTATTGAACACTTTTTAAAGAAACTAGATCGAAACGACAATAAATTTGGCTGAATGGCAAGGAAGTTTAATATTTTTACTGTTAATTTTTTTTTATTACCCTCCATACTTGTTACACTGCTCGTTTAAACATTAAAAATTTTGTGTTCTGGCTTCCAGGTTTATGAACTGTTATGACAGCGATTACGAACAGACCCTTACAAAATTTTTATTAGATTAATTTTTATTAATATATTCTTGTTTGAGAGTGCTTTAGTTTATTTAAAAACAAATTTGATCCTTTTTTTTCTCAACTTAATTCTTTTCAAAACCCTCCTTTTTTTTTTTTTTTCGTTGTTTTTAAAATTAGATTCCTACTTACATAATTTTTTCTATATAATTCTTTCTTAAATTTAAATCTTTTACTAACCACTTCTCTTCTTTCTTTCATTTACATTTGCAAACCTTAAACAGAACCTACCTACAACAGGTTAGGACTCTGTTATCACCTTATCATATAACATAATTTTTCTTAAAACATAATTTAAATTTTCAATATAATTTAATTAATATTTATTACTAATTATTCTGCTTACAACACTAACAATAGGAAGGTTTTGAAAAGAATAAAGTTGAGAAAAAAAGGATCAAATTTATTTTTAAATAAAGATTTTTATTATTTATACGGTTACTTATTTTTAGATTTTTATGATGTTAATGGTTCTGTAATTCTTTTTCTGTTATGAAATATGTTAATTATTAGTAATTTTTTAATATTTTTCATTTTTGTTTTTTACATTTTCTATGGTTTCTACTTTAAGAAATGTTTATTTATAGATTATTTTATTATCTTGGTAATTTATTCCAAGTTATCTATTTGTTGTAGTTAGTTACATTGTAGCTATTGTCAGTTATGTTGTTCCTTCCCTAGTATTTTGTTCTATTCTCTTTTGTACTCTACATTTTTCTTTTCCTTCTTTATTATTATATTTTTTTTTTATTAGTGCAACCTCTATCTGGATATAACAGATTCAAATAAATAGTATATGGTTATTATCGTCTATAGACGCATATGGGTCGTATCGTAATGTTAAAATACCTGAAGGCGTCTTTAATAAGCAGTATTTATTAATGAAAAAATAATTTTCTTGCACAGAAACGAACGAGCTGTACATTTTAGATGTAAGAACTATTATAATTATGTTAGATATGTTTGTTTTTCCATTGTAAATATTTTTGGTGGATTCTATACTGCCTTAATTTTACACCCCCAGTATTCTTCTAAGTTATGCTATCTTGTTTATCAATTTTTACCTTTCTTCGTTTATTATTTCTTGATGGTGTATAATTTAAAAGTAAACGTAGCCATCGAAGCATTAAGTTGGGTGTAAAAAGCGACAGATGGGTCCAAAAAAACGCCTGGAGTATTGTCCGGTGATCTGTGAAGTTTCGGAAGTGAGGTAGGACGTTTTTTGGATCAATGTTAATGGCGGCCTTATCGAAGTGTTGTCTCCTTAGGCAACCCAAACAGTTGCTTTGTTGTAACAATCTATAATTGCTTTACTGTAAATTAGTTTTAAAAATATGTATACCGGAAATGAAAATGTAAAATTTAATACTTTAAGCTAATTATTAAAAACATAATTGATACTAGGATATAAAATATTTATTTCATCTAATATATAAAAATTAATGTTTGTTCGTTTGTACTTAATGCATTGCCATACCGTTCGTCCAATTGTGATGGGCTTTTGGAGTTTCTCAGGAAGATTGTAAGCCATCTTCTTTTCAGACGCCTCGAAGGATTATCAGGGATTGTTAAAGATGAAAGATTAAGAATTAGTGGGTTAGGATGGTTAAGGAGTTTGGAATGAAAAGACGCATATCTGTTTTGGGCCAATTATGCAACGAATGGGATGTTAAGGTCTTAGTGAATGAGTTTATTTGTAACGTAATAGGGAGTATCAAGGATTTTACGTAGTATTTTCGATTGTAAGGATTGGATGCGGGAGGAATTTGATGGTTTGATGGAACCCCAGAGCTCAATTCCATATTTCCAAATTGGTCTGATTATCATAGTGTATACTAATTGTTTGTAGTGAATGGGAAGCTTAGAGCGTTTGTCAAGTAAGTGTTGTAGCAATCGGAATCTACGAGCAGTTTCTTGTCGTTTCAGTCTTGTGTGTGGATTCCAAGTAAGTCTCTTGTCAAGATGGAGTCCTAAGTATCGAATCTGTTCAACAGGCGTTAGTGGAGTATTTAGAAAGGATACTGTAAGACAGGAGGGTAGAGGTTTACGACGAGGAGTAAAGGTGATCTGGTGGGATTTGTCAGGATTTATTTTGATTCTCCAGTTTTGACACCATTCTTCAATAGAAGTTATGTGTGTCTGTAGTGTTTGTGATGCATTAGCTGGGTCGTTGCTTACAGTATACATGTGTTGTATTTTATCAGGATCTTTAACTTTGTAAGTGATTGTTGGTTAGTCGGCTGTATTGGTATATGAGTATTATTACTTACGCCAATTTCTAATTTTAATTAATTCTACTTAATATTAGTAATTTAATTTTTTTTTAAAGTTCTGTTCTACTTGCTATTAGTTAATGTTTTTAAGGGAAGATAAATTTGATGCTAATTATGGGATTTCAGGGGCAAAAATATTGTATTTTATTTCCTTGTTACATTGTCAAATAAAAATTGGATTCTATTTGTTATATTTTGTTACATTTTCAAGCATGTCGCTTCAGGTAAATGAATTTGATGAAATTTCGATTTTTTTTTCTTCCGTTTCATTTCCTTTTTTTTTTTATAGATTTTTAATTTAGTCTTTTTTTCGTTTGTTATTTATTAAATTTATGCTTTTATTTTTTTTTCTTGCCCAGTTTTATTTATTTTTCGAATCCCAACTTATGCATTAGAATATATTATTTTTTTCATATATCATCAATCCTTTCGTATCACATTCGTATGTAATAATTTTTAAAATTGATCAAAATAATAAATAATTATTTATAATCTTTACACTTTCTTGAGACTGGTTATTATTGTTTAATAATAAATTGAAATTTTGTCCAATTTTAGTCTCAAAACACTTTTTTATTTCTTAATAAGTCCTACGTTTCGGCTAGAGAACGTTTAGAACCACGTCATTTTAAAAAACAATTATTCTGCCCAGGCCATTAATATCAGTACATAAATTATCTTTATTAGTCAATAGCTGACATTAAATTAAAAATTAAATTTTTTATCACAGTCAACCTTCTCTATTATATATGAGGAGAAGATGGTTGGGGGTGCGGTCAATGAAAAACACAAATAAGTATGATTAACTTATTTTAATGTGCCAACGTTTCGGCTAGAGTTTCTAGCCTTCTTCAGGGCTGTTCGCTGGAAGATCGAGCGCCTAATAACCGCACCCCCAACCATCTTCTCCTCATTTATCATCCACGGTCAACTATCTCTCATAATTACTTCTCTATTATAATTTATCACAACAATATTTGACTATTTAGTTTAATTTGTGGACTGGTATTATTGAACCAAATTTGTATATTGTTCAGTTAAATTTCGATTATATAATAATAATAACGATATAAATTAAATTCACTTCTCTGAATGTAAGATCGAATATTTCGAACTTAGATCGGAGTAAGTTCGGTTACGCGAATTTTTCGTTTAAAAATACCAACAAAGCTGAATAAATACTGAAGTTCCATCATGTCTCTAGTAACTACCAAACTAGTTTCGTAAATTGTGTAAGTGGCAGATAGTCGACGAAGGCGTGTAAGTATAAAGCAAGGGTCTATAATCGGAACGTGACACTGTTGGATACTCTTTGGAATTCAGTTGCATCAAAGTGGCATGTTTGTCATTTCACGCTAGTCATCGGGTTCCAACCAGTAAATGCTTATTTGCTCAAAATTTGTTATTTATTTTATTTTTTTGTAATATTATGTTACTTGGAATGTGGAGAATTATTGGGGAGGGATGTCACGAAGGGTATAAGCCAATTAAAAATAATAATAATAAAAGTTAAAAGAATCTTACTTGCATTGGATATTTCTTTTCTTTTTTTTTTTTGCCGGAAAAAAATACTTTGTCTTTAAAATTAAAAAATGAACATTATAAAAAAATTACAAAAAAAAAAAAAATTAGAAAACTATTCATTATTATTAAGGACGTGCTCTAAACTGTGTAAAATAACTTTTTAACAATTTATTACGTATTTAATACTACGTTATGGTATCATAAGCTGTAAAGATCAAATCTATTGTATATCGATTCAAAAAAATATAACAACAATATATCATTTTTAATGGTGAAAAAAAAAATACGAAAATGGATTGTATAACATGGATCCATAAATAACTAGTTTGTTGAGGTATTTCAATTATAAAGCGTGAGCACTCTAATTATGATTGTCTTAAAAGTATATTAATGCAATTCTCAAATATTTTACTTATTTTAATTTTTTTTAAAAATAATTTATAGTTAGTTACAACTGTATAAAAATATGTACAAGTAAATTTGCTGTAAGTGATAAAATGATACCAACATGTGGAGAACCTACCCATTGATAGAACTCCAATAACATTTCTAGAACCCATCTCCTTTTAAAATTTTGATACGAATAGTACAATTTGGGTCCTCCAAAGCTTTCCTTGTTTTATAACCGAAATAAAATATACTAGTAATCTAAAATAGGAATATATATTGTACCATTACTTTTTGTATGTCTTCTCATCTAGTCAGTATGTTGCTTGACTTAAATTTGACAATTAATAAATATAATAATGCAGTGTGAAATAGCTTGACTGTTATTTTATTCCGTAGAGTGCACGACTTTCATGATAAAAAAAATTATTTAATTTAAAATTTATTTTTCGTTAAATTATTGAAATCGTGATATTTAAAAATAAAATTAACCTATTCCAGATTGTATTATGTTAGCTATAAAAATATTTTTTTAGTTTTTACGTTCATACAGTTGTTGAATTAATATCTTGGATTTATTTCGATATCGAAAATTAAATGTCATTTATTTGAAATCTTTGGTAAATCCGTATTGTCGTTAAATAACCGTATCTACGAACTTCATTGATTGTTTCTAAATTTATCCTAAAGTTTTTCTGGTGTATTAATGAAATTCCATGATGAGTCTCTTTCTGTTAAAAATAACATAAAGTCATTATTTACAATTTCTTTACATATTTTTTTTATTGATATTAATTGTTTTATTAATATATTTTATTTGTTGTAGGTGCGGCTGGAGTACGTGAAGAGGAGTCATGGCTCCCTTAAAAGAGGCCATATTTTCCAAAGGACTCCTGAATCGACCAGGGCAGAACAATTGTTTCCTTAACAGTGCTGTGCAGGTTAGTTTTGATACAATTACGTGTTTTATTATTTATTTTTAAAATAATAAATCTGACGGTCGATCGTGATTTTGATCAAATCACCTCCTTGTTCAACCGTTGGTGTAGTTACTTTGCTTCCTTACAAAATACTCCACCCCGGAACCTTCATGGGCTGTAGCAGTACAGTTTTAATTTATTTTATTATTTAATAATTATTTATTCTTAGCCACATTCTGAATAATTTGAATAAATGATAGCCCCTTGAGTTATTTTAAACAAGAGAGAATATTGTTCCTAATGTTATTAGAAATATAAATACAAATAAAATCATGTGATATCCTCATTATTACACATATTTATTAAATTATAATGTCTTTTTTAAATCGTTAAATGTTTTATAAGATGTACCCACAATTGGCACAATTACTTATTTTTTTACACAATTACTTATTTTATTTATTTTACACAATTACTTATTTTTTTATTACTTATTTTGACACAATTATTTATTTTTTTTTATTCACGTAATGAAATTAGACCATTTATAACGTATTATAAATTTATTTTGGGATAGAGTTCTCTTCGCTAGTGCAGCATTAGTGAGGCGATTTATCGGTACTTCAACGGTTAATGTATCTTTTACTTGTAAGGATTAGGTTTGTAGAGTATTGTCTTGTTGGCGGTGCTTCAGAAGTAGAGATGCGACTTACCTCGCAAGTTGCCCTTTGTACTAGACAATAGATACAGTTACTTCCTGATGACGATCCATCTCCGATAGTACCAACAGGTGAGCTGCTTCATGGCTGACTCACCAGCAGGTGCTGCCTTCCGGCCCTGCAGGGCTCCTTTGATCCAATTAGTTGTGTCAAGGTTGAAGGGCAGGTGGTCAATATCCGATATATCCACTGTATCGTGTATTTGTATTAGATCTGGTCGAATTTTTAAATGTATATATATTAAATCTAATAATGGATTGATTGATGTCTTTAGTAGCAACCAAAATGACTTGGAGAAATTCCTTTTTCCAGGTTTTTCCAAATTTTCTCTGACCAAACAAAATTTATTCGAACTGATATTTTTTACTTACCCAGACTTGAATCTAGTACTAATGATCATACAATCTTCACTTCTATAATTTATAGTAGAATACTTCCACGAAATAAGGGTTTCATTGTTGCGTCTCATGTTTTACATTGTTTCTCCCAGTCGGTTACTAACAGACAAGTAACTTAGTTAGGAAAATATTTGAACTTAACAAATAAATTATACAAATTATTAAAAGAATAAAATCAACAATAGGCTAAAATCTTACGATTCAGGAAATGCTAGTAATAATTACTAATGCTAATTAGATAGTACCTAAGCTAAAAAAAAGAAATCAATCAAAATTAATTTCAAAATTAGTGCAGAAATAAATAATAACAGAATACCAATACGAATTTACATTGACTGTTCACAAATTTAGGTATTGCTATGAGAATGTTAGTGTTTGCAGCTATGATAGTACAGAAGCCCAAGAGGAAAAAAAAAGGCCATTATTTTACCCTAATTTTTTATTACTTTAATGAAATTAATGTATAATTACTAGTCAAAATTGATGAATCGTGTAAAAAAAATGTACTGAAAAAGTAGTGAGTGAATTTATTGAACGTTTTGAAACATTCTCTAGTTTGTATTCCCCCTAACTATACTTCACAGACTTATCAATTTTGACTAGTATATGTAGTTTTCATTAAAGCAATAAAAATTGAGGTAAAATGAATCAATTTTTTTCACCAGGCTCTTATACTGTGTAGGAACCTAATAGTTCTGGGCAGAACTGGTCCTAAAATAAAACATTTTTCTTCTCTCTTCTCATTTGGAAATTGTTTAGTGGCTATCAGACTATTGGTATCGTAATACAAGTGTAATATAAAAAAAAATAGTGGATATTATGTAAATGCGCCCGTTGATATAACTAAATTACTACCCACATGAACAGCTTTCCCGCATGTAATCCGGTGTTAAGGACCTCTTGAATAGTATTTATTTACAAATATTACACTTGAATAATATAAGTTCTTAATGCTTTGTATGTATCATAAATTTTAAAACTAAAAATCATTAATTTATATGATGAGGTTTGAGTCATTCTCACCCACCCAAGTGCCCCTTGATGTTCAGTCTCAATTCGGATTATCTTAGTGATCGTTATCATAAATATTACTTAAACAGGCTTCAACTCAGTTACTGAAAAGAATTTTCTACCCAATCGGATTCGAACTCGGGTCCTTGAGGTTAGTAGCCACTGGCCTTACCTCAGGGCTACCTGCACCCCCAGAATGTCGTTATTATAAACCCTAATAACCTCACAAAAATGTTTGCTCATCTCTTTAATACCAAAAAATAAATCTTGAATTTCAGTCAGATATACATCTAGAGATGGTAGTTTGATTTTACCTTGATGGTAGCAGTCATCGATCTCGACATTTCCCCTTTGTCAAAGCACCACAGAATTAATATTACTTTTTTTTGTTGCCCAAATATTCAACTTTTTGTCCAACATCAATTTGAGCCTTTTAGTTCCATTATTTTCATTGTACTTTATATTGTGTTCCCTTTTCTTTTCTAACTGATTCACAGGCTTTGAATTCTATCCCTACTTGGTTTATTTTCTAATTTAGGGATGAAAGCTTTCAACTATCCTCTTTTAACTATTTCTGTCTTTCATATACCTGTTTTCTTTTATATATA
>NW_027106613.1:494497-494824 GCF_000696795.3 Halyomorpha halys
ATAAATTATGGATAAGATGGCTAGGGTTGCGTTCAAAAGAAAGAGAAAAAAACTTAACAACTATTTATTTTCTGAAGTTTCCTCCCACTTTGTAGAGCTTCATTAAGGCTAAACAGATATAAAAAAAAAACTAAAAATATTTTGACTTAATAGGATAAAATACAATTAAGATTACGTTAAAATTATATAAATATAATGGAAGATTATTGATTGACCGTGTGTAAAGATGAAAGGAATATGGTCCGGGTGCGGTCAAAAAAAACTCAATTAGTAGAATTATACTATTTTAATGAGGCAACGTTTCGCCCCACGTTGCAGGGCTTCGTC
>NW_027106613.1:495419-505360 GCF_000696795.3 Halyomorpha halys
CAAAACAAAAATGACCTATTATCTATTTGTTACTATTACCCTTTACATTTACTATTTACTACCTTTTTTTTTCTTATTATATCTTCCTTTTTTACATTTTATACCCCTGTTATTTTACACTTATGTTTTTGTTTTCCTTATGTAACTATGTGTTAGTATCTTTTTTAGCCCTGCAACGTGGGGCGAAACGTTGGCTCATTAAAATAGTATAATTCTACTATTTGAGTTTCTTTTTACCGCACCCGGACCATATTCCTTTCTTATATAAATATAAGTAAAAACAAAATAATATACAAATGAAAGGAAAACAGAATTAAAATAGTATAAATATAAAATTTACAGTGATAAGAATATCAAAAATTATTATTAAAAGTGAAAAGGAGACGTATTATCACATAAAAATAGATAAGTAGACATGATAAAACAAAATTTAACACTCTAAAAAACGGAAAATAACGAAGTAAGTTAAGATAAAAGTCGAGATAGAATAAATACGATAATATTAATAACAAATGAATAAAGAACACATCAGGACCCACCCACCTGTTTCAGTTGAGGTCAATTCAAAACTGGTAGAGTATCGAAAGTAAACAAAATGAAGGGGAGGAAACCGTTTTAAACAGTTTTAACTTAGGATACGTGAAATACAATAAGGAGAAATACAAATACTTTTTTCTTTTTTTCGCATTATATGTTCTTCATCAGTTAAACTCAATTTTCGATGACCCATTTTTATCATTAAACCTTTTATGTAAAATAAAATATTACACGGTGATCACTAAAACCGTTTTATATAACAGAGAGACAAACATGTACCAAAACATACTCATTAAGTGATTATCAGATTCATTGAAGTTCCGAGTCTGTTAGCAAACCGACCGATATAGTAATAAGTATTTTATACTTTATCAATTTTTTAAAAAAATAAATAGTATTGTTAGCGAAGTTTTAAATGACAGTTTGAGAATGATTTTCCATGATTCATGCATACTTCTTTGGCAAACTGGAAAACAAGTTGAAACTGTCGCATACGTTTTACATTAGTTCCCTGGCAAAATTTGAATCTTCTCATCAATCTGCTTGGCTGACCAAAACACATGGTCAGAAACAAATGTGTAGACTCCTCTCGTTTAACTTGATTCAAATATAAAACCCATTCTTCCAGAATTAGACGATTTTAAAAATTTAAATAATGTTTATTTGTATTTATACCCTTATACATAACTGTTTGTAGGAAATAACTCTTTTCTTAACTGAATTATGGCTTAAGTTATATATCAGCTTATATTATATATCACAGCCCTTCGTTTTTTTAACTTTTAAGTTTTAAATTAAAAATAAATCCCAAGAAATCACATTTACTCTTCGTCGTAAACCTGCCGATTGCCCTACAGTATACTTTAATAATGTGGCTCTTACCCCTGTAGAACAGATTCGTTATCTTGGACTACATTTGGACAAACGACTAACCTGGAATCCTCCTCACACAAGACTGAAAAGACAGGAAACTGCACGCAGATTCCGACTATTACAGCACTTACTAGAAAACGGTCTAAACTTCCAACTCAGTACAAAAGCCTAATCTACATGACCATACTACAGGGCCATCTGGACATACGGAGTTGAGATTTGAGGCTCCTAAACCTTCGAATTCCTCTCGTATCCAATTCTTACAATTCAAAATCCTTCGTAAAATCCTCCATGCTCCTTATTTTGTTACTAATAAAACCATCCATAAAGACCTAAATGTTCCTTATGTAACCGATCTAGCCCGAACCCGACATCATTCCTTCCATTATAAACTCCCTAACCATCCAAACCCACTAGTTTCTAACCTTGCCTCCTCTTCCATTCCTGGCAATTTTCCGAGGCGCCTGAATAGAAGAAGGCCTCGTGACCTTATATTGTAAAATGTTTTTAGATTTCTACTACTGGGTTTCTCTACATGCTGTATCATATCATTATGATCATATTTGCTTGTTGTATTTTTTATACAGTTGTATTGTTATCGAAACTGCTTTATTTTTACTTAACTGATATTTTAGTGTTAGCTGTAAAGATTTAAGTGGTCATTACATTATTAAATTCCCTCTTAATGCACTTTCAAGCAACCTTATTATCAAATATTTTCATGGGGAGGAACCCCTTTGTCCCAAACTTCGCAGTTCAGTTGGTGTGGGCCGCAGACTTCTGGGAGTTGGGAACCACTGGGCTTAAGGATTTGGGTTATGATAAATTTCCATGGAACATGTAAATTATATAACAAACATACACGGTTTCGAGATCATGATTTTTGTTCCAAACTCGTAATTCCTACTACAATAGGTGATATTCCTATTCATTAAAATGATGACACCATTAAAATGAGGCAATGATTAGGCTATTCATGACAACTTCGGCGAACTTTTGAATAGTCACTGAAACATCTACTTGGGGAAATTGAGGGAACAAAATGATGTCCGATATCCTCTAACACGGAAAAAGCGTAAAGTGTGCATCTCGGTTGCCTACATTCTGGAAATTACCTCTCACCACATGGGTGAACTTTTACATGAGAAAGCTTCGTTCATGATGGTACTGAGGTACAGGAAGCTCCACAAACCTTAAATGAAGGAATTGCTCGTTGGAGGAACATATAACCGTTCGTAGAACATTCTGACACGCATCTGCGGTCGATATCAAGAAGTGAAGAATTTCTGGTATGCAGGCAATTGATCAAACCTCTTCATCACTTAATTGCATAAAAGCATCGAACCATCCTCCCCAAAACAAAAATTAATTTAATTTTGTTTGTTAATTCTGAATACAATAAAAATTTCGAAATCTTTAACATTTTTATAGAAAAAAATTAAAATTATAATTATATATATAAATAGTTGACCGTATAATTTTAAAATTATGTAGAATATGGGCAGGGTTGCGGTCAAAAGAGAAACACAAATAGTTAACAACTACTTTTTTCCCGACGTTTCCGCCCCACTTTGTGAAGTTTCATTAGGGCTGTTGACCGTTAATGACTTTTGAATAGTTCCACAATCCACAGCGAAGGTGATGTTTGCCTAGTTATCTACAGGTGACCAACCTATTCTAATCATGGTGGGGGGGTCAATTTTTTTATTTTGTAGGACCACTTAATGAAAAAAGTCATCGCCTCCAGGCCGAATTCGAACCGGCGCCGCTCGCAGGCAGATCTCAGACATATAGACCTGCGCCTATCTATATACTTAAACCTAGCAGTTACTATGCTACCTAACTCCTTGATTAGAATCTTTTGGAAATTTTATATTCATTATTTGGTTTTTTGTTTTTTATATTAGACTATCAGAAATTCATTATAACAAAAATTCATTTTGTATATATTAGATAAAACAGTTATTTGGTTTAACTCATTAAGCCAAATTTTATGGGAACATTTTTGAAATTGTATTACTTTTTTGGAAAGCAGTGATTATGACTTAGATATTTAAAATTAGTTATTGATTATGACTAGAGAGAAATATTTTTCAAGTCATGTTCCCCCAATACATTATGTTTTATATATACTTAGTTTATTGTGAGATGCAATAAAAGTAAATTTTTATTTACTTACTATGTTACAGGTTTATTTTATTATTTTTTTTAATGGCATTGCTTTACTTTAATTTAACCTCGCTATTATAACCTTATTTATTTTTCTACGGTAATCTTTCATGATATCTTAACATAATCGCTGGATTTCAAAACCAGCGTTCATCTTTAAAGTTTAAATTTGTTTTCTTTGTTATTATTTTTATTTCTAGATTATAATCAAATATTAATGAACTCTTTCAAAGCTGTTGAATCGCATGTGGTATTGAGGGAAATCCTTTCACCTCTCGATGATACAAAAAGTACAAAAACTGTTAAAAAAAAAAAAAATCTGAAAAACAACTTGACACGCTCTGGAGCGCAACGCCTCATATAATCAAAAGTTGAAAACTAATTAAATATTAAAATTTTAATTTCACATACTTTATGACTTAAATAGTTACCATAAAAGAACTAAGACAATAAACTGTACATACAAACTGCTTGGGGGGAGGGGGTAGAATAAAAGTCAAGCTATATAGGCCGGGATCGAATCGACGCCGTTGCAAACGGTCGGTTGTTACGGAGACTCTTTGATTCACTCTGCTGCAAAGGCTTCACCTTTAAATGAATCTATGATTAATCATTCATTAGGTAGAACGAGACGTAAGTGGGAGGATAAGCCGACCAATAGGGTCATTGGGCTTTCCCCCTAGCTTTACCAATACCAATACTGGTGGAGATTAGGTACTGACACCAATACTGGCAGTATGTCTGATTTAGTAGGTTCGAGCGTGGATATATATATATATATATCAATATCAATAAGCAAGTAGTTGATGGTGTCTCTAACAAATCTCCGGCGTTTTATGACCTATTAATGATCTGTATATTTCTAATTAATTAATGATTTTTCTCTACATTTATAATAAATTTTATTGTTATTGTTATTGCTATGGTAGGAAGTAGTGAAGTACTCCAGTAGGTCACGGCCAAGTTCCAGATTGGCCCGCCACTCTGGTACCATGGCGTCTTGTTACGTCACACTCTGGGGAAAGCTACTTTTGCTTCGCTTTGTCTACCCACATTTCTCTGTCTCTTTGGATAGACTTTTTTTTTTCTCTTTTTATGTTAGTTCCTCATGGTCACTTTCATTTTTTTTTTATTTCTTTCATACTTCTTATTTTCTAACAAAGTCCACCTTTGTCTTCTTTTATCTTCTTAAATCTTAATCTTTGTCGTGGGACTATAAATCTCGGTTGAGTAATCACACTTTCAGAGTCATTTGACTTATGTTAGGCTGAGGTGTGACGATCTAAAAGAAAAAGAAAATATTAAATTTAAATATTTTAATATTATGAAAGTTATTTTTAAGGTTAAATAAAATAAGAAGATTTAAAAAAAAAGAGTCAAAAAATAATTCACTAATCAGGATAATAAATCACTACATCAATTTATATTTTTTCTTGTATATTGTTATTTTAAAGGTAGCTTTTTTCATATTTGAGGATTTTTTTTATCAAAAGTTAATGTAACCACTTTGTAAAAGTAAAGGTTTTTTTTTTTTTTTTTTTTCAAATAAAAATTTACAGTTAAAATGTATTCAGTTTATTTTAAAAGTTAAAAGTTTAAAATGTTTCCCATATCAAAAAGGTATTACAGATTAATATTTTAAATAAAAATTTAATTTATTTACATGAGGTGCTGCCATAAAGTTTTCTGGATAATAATTTTTCAAGGTGAATAAATTGGCTTTTGAAAGAATATTCCTCATTTATTATTGGTTTTAAGTACAGTTTATCGAGTTTATGGTATTTTATCGATGTATTGTGGATCCTGAAAAAAATATTTGTGTTTGCTTTATTGAATGTAAACATATATTTCTTATTGTGTTAAAATGTGCAGTTAATATATTGAAGGAAGATAGTCCGAGTGGTGGCCAATGAAGGTTCAAAAAAGTAAAAAAAATATATATATATATATTTTTTTTTTTTGGAGCGAAAAGTTGGTTAATATTTAATTTTTTTTTTCAAGTTTGTAGTTTTATTGACTACAATCCTCCTATAATCTACTTCATACGGTCAACTATTTTTCTCCAATACAATAAATATACTTATTACAAATAAAATATTTTTAAATAAAAGTCCTTATAAATTATTTTCTTCTTATTAGTTATAAATCAGAATGATTGACAAATATTTTTAGAACTTCATTAAACCCTCATTGTTAAAAAAGTAAACTTATACATAGGACTATTATTTTTATTTTTCTTATTCATTTCATTTGCAAATAATTTTATAAATATCTATATTTTGGTGACGTTTCGGGCTTTTTTTAATTTAGTGCATTTTCAAACTTCTTTTCCTTACTTTTCACTCTTTATCTCATTAAAATTCTATGGTATTATTAATAAAACTCTTTTGGAAGTATTGCTTAACATGTTTATCTGTAATAGTTTTATTTTTATTTTATCTATGTCTTTTACTCTCGCACACTGTTTATTAAGAGCCTATTTGCAATTGTTTCTATTTAGGTGCACTCTGTAGGACACTTAACTATTTTCGTTAGAGAGATGAAAGTGTGTTTTCTTGTGTTCAGTAAATAGATAGATAAATATTATTTTATGTTGCTACAATGCCTACATTGTTCAGACATTATAATAATGTTTATATCCTTATTAATCTAATTTAATTTCATGTAAAGACACAAGAATCGTTGTTATGTCAGATTTTAATGAAAAATACAGGCACATAAGTTGAATTATTTATATGTTTGCCTCATTTAAGTAAGCTAAGTCGTAATTTATAAATATTTATACATGTTTTAAATTTTTGTGATTTATGAGTTATAAATGAGTCTTCATTTTCCAATGTGATTCACTACACAGACATTTGTCCGCTTTGACGACCCAGGTGTTGAATGATAAAGCATTTTATTCGAAATTGTTTAGTAAAATAAACAAACATAGCCAGATAAGCTGAAGAGGAAATTATTTCGTTTAGTAACAATAAAAATTGAAATATCACCATTGAGAATATTTAATAAAAAAAAAAAAATCATTATAATCTCGATTATATGCCCTAATTATCTTCAACATATAGTATTTGGTTCCTGGTTCCCTATAAATAGGCGTTTTGCTAATTAATTGTAGGAATTGGCAAACAATATTTTTAAATAAATATTATTAGTAAAACGTAATTATTATTATAATGATATGAGTCAGATTCATTGTTTATGAAATTTGATATATATTTACATACTTACATTATTTAGACAAAAAATTATGAGTGAAATGACGTTGAAAAAAAAAACTGAGACATGGATGAAACTTTAATGTATTTTTATGTAATTCGTGAATAATTTATTATTGACAGATAATATATTACTGGCGCATAATTTTTGTTAGTAAGACAAATTTAAAAAGTACTGACTTTGCCTGAAGCAGGCACCTTTCAAATTTTATTGGCACTTGTGAAAATACTCATTTACAATCAGTTATGTTGAAGAAAAAGGAAATTTTAATTACTTAATCACTGAATCTCCAATTAACTGATATTTAATTCATATATGAGAAGATGTTTCGGGGTGCAGTCAGAGAATAACCCAAATAAGTTTAAAAAAGTATTTATTAGTGCCAACGATTCGGCCAGAATTTCTAGCTTTCTGGCTAAGATCAAAAAACAAGATAACAACCAATGAATAAAATGATATATAGAATGATTGAAGTAAATATATGTATCGAATGCAAATAGATAAAAATAGAGTAATGAAAGAAGTGGGAAATAAAACGTATATATACGTAATTAAGTAAAATGTAAGTAAAATAACATAATTAATGAAATAAAAATATAAAGTTATATAATGCAAAGAAACAACGGAATATGATTATTTTAATATAATCATAATAATTTTAAATTAAAGTTATGGAAAGAACCAAGAAAGAATTAAGTTTAATTTCTCTTTATTTTTCCATAACTTTAATTTTTCATAATTTTTAAATTATTATTATTAAATTAAAATATTTATTTATTATTTAATATATTTATATGATTAAAATATATATATTTAGTTATTATACTTATATATTTAATTACAGATATATACGTTTTATTTTCCACTTCTTTCATTACTTTATTTTTTTCTATTTTCAGGCTGTACAATTATTTACTTTAATTATTCTATATATCCTATATTGATTGGTTATTACCTTGTTTTTTGTTCTTAGTATACTACATGTATATATGAATGCTAGAAATTCTCGCTGAAATGTTTACACTAATAAATAAGTTTTTAACTTATGTGTGTTATTATCTGACCGCAGCCCTAAGCATCATATACAGTATCTACGGCCAACTATCTTCCAATCGATGTTTAATTCACATTAAAATTAACAAGTGAGAACAATATAAGATGGTAGTAAGGTTTATTCTGCAAACAGCACGACAATCCGTTAATGGCGTGTTGTTAACTGTGCCGGAAGAAATCACTAACCGCCAAAGGCACAGTAATTACAACAGTACCGAGCTACTTGAAATAAACATAGCTGGCGTCTAGAAAGGAAACGTTGTTGTATTTTCCAAGCCATAAAACTAGGGATAGAATTCTAACATCCAAAGAAATATTGTAGATTTTTTTAATTGTGAGATAGTTGACCGTGGATGACTTATACGAGGAGAAGATGGTTGGGGGTGTGGTCAAAATAAAACACAAATAAGTTGATGTAATTTATTTAATTGTGCCAACCTGTCGGCTAGAGTTTCTAGCATTCATCAGGGCTAAGAACATCTTCTTGTATAGCAACCAATGAATATAGAAAATAAAAAATAAAATATAAACAGAATGACATAAAATGAATAATTTTACAGAATGGAATTAATAAAATGAAGTGATGAGATAAGTGGAAAATAAAATGTATGTATACATTTTATTTTCCATTTATCTTTAATTAATTAATTAAGTACGTAATTGAATTAGTAAGGTAATTGAATAAGTACGTAAAATAACATAATTAAGGAACTAAAATAAAAATGAAGGTATATAATGCAAAGAAGTATGAATATATTAGTTATTAATAATTTAAATATTAAAATTATGGAAAGAAAAAATAAAATTGAGAGAAAGAAAATATACGTAACCATAATAATTGAAAAAGAGGCAAAATATAAGTAAAGTTTAACAATAGAATTGAATAGAAAAAAAAAATTATTTTGAAAACAACTATAATAATATATGGTGAACTAACTAATAACGTGGGTAAGGAAAATTGAGAAAAGAAGGGGTGGTAAAATTAAGATAGGGGAAGAAAAGAGAATAAAACGAACCTGGTAGCTTGAAATCTAACCAAGTGCTATTCTGCACCGAGAACGGCCAAACCCCGAATTAAAAAAGATGCTACAAGAATGACTAAGTGTTATTAAGAGGAAACGTTTCGAGTGGATAAAAAATAAAAAGTAAAAAGTAGAAAAAAGTAGAATTTTTTAATGAGGTGTTTGATATAATAGTACAAGAGCCGGGAAGGCAGTTATTTCACCCCAATTTTTTATTACTTTAATGAAAACTATGTATAATTACTTGTCAAAACTGATGAGTCTGCCAAGTATAGGTAGGGGGAATAAAAAATGGCGTTTGTTTCAAAATCTTAAAAATACATTAATTTTTCATTCGGAGCTCTATATCTTAAAAACTACCAACAACACTAGAAAATATAAAAGAAACTTATTTAAAGAAGAGTAAATTTTCTGAAATATTAGCCCTAATAGAGCTATTTACGTCCAATAGTTCTCCAGATATGGCCTTTTAAAAAGCAACATTTCATAAAAATGTACTGAAACATTAGTAGTTAGTTATTTTATTTTGTAGTAAACTATTTTTGTTTCACTATTGACCGCAACCCTGACCATCTCCCTATATATTTTGAGAAATCTATTAGCACTTAAACTAAAGATAGTTAAATGTACTATAAAGTAGTTTATGACCTAACCTAGGAATAGTATTTTTCATGATATTTGCTAAAATAAATTGATTTATAGTTGTTCGGACAATAAGTTTGATTTATGAAAATCTTTATTTCAGAAACCATTGGACGTACAGATGTTTTGCACTCAAATTAAAGCTAGTTAAATTTAATATAAAATAGTTAATAATTTACTAAATAAGTCAAAAACACTATCCAAATTATAGTCTCAAAACATTTATTTCATTTACACGTCCAGGGTTTCGGCCAATTCGGCCATCTTCAGGGACAATCTATTACAATAAGTTTCCATTATTTGTATGATCCTACAATCAATTCAATTATTTAACATTATTATTTATAATTTACCTTACCTTAATTTACTATGAGACATATCATTTAACCATTTTAAAAAACTCCATACAGGCTATTCTGCCGAGGT
>NW_027106613.1:506585-507849 GCF_000696795.3 Halyomorpha halys
AAAAAATTGCCAGTCTCAAGAAAGAAATTTAAAGATTATAAATAGTTAACAATGTTTATCTTTGTAGGAGTAGTAGTTTTTATGATTTTAGAAAAAATTAACTCACAAAATATTAAATTCTAGTTGTTCGTATAAAATGTTGGATTTTTAAAAACTTATATCTATAGACCTTTAAGACGCACATTTGTCTGCCAAGACTCAAAATAAAGGAAATTTAACTTAGTTAGTTTATGACACTTATCTTCGTAGGGGTAGTAGTTTTTATGATATTCACATATGAATATAAATTTGGGAAATGAAAAACAACTATAAATCAATTTATTTTAGTAAATTTCATGAAAAATACTACTCCTACGAAAATAAACGTTATAAACTACTTCATAGCCCATTAAACTAGTTTTAATTTGAGCGCTAACAGACATTTGTATATCAAATGATTTTTGAGATATAGATTTGATAAAGCTAAAATAAATATTGTATGAACGGAAAAGTGAACTTGGAAGAGGAGGAAGAGATATGAAGAGTGGGGAAAAAAAGGAAGAAATATTTAAAACAAGACAGGTTGTAGATAGGATTTGAGAGTACTCAGAGCCGCTGCGAATTCGGTAGTTGTGATTTCCAGGATATGAATCATCCTGGACAGGAGTAGAAATAAAGTTTAGGGTGCTGTTCTCTTGCTACAGTCATAGCAAAAATTAGGTTAATAACAAGAATATAGAGTTTAGAATATATATTTATAATAATTATTATTTTGTAAGCTTTACAGAACATGGCCTCCTTACTACACTAGATCCCAAATTAGCGGTGGTCATTCAACTTCCCACGGATAGAATCAAACTTCCCAAACCCTTCCATTCTCACAGAGATTACTCCTTTGTTACCATCTTACGAATGTTTTTATTTAATTGATAAGAACCGCATAACCGAAAGATAAAACCTTAAGGTTTGATGCTAGGCTATAAAATCCATTATAAAAGTATAATAGTTGGTCGTAATGAGGAAGATTGAGGTAAACCTACTGAATTTGTAATTTTAATCACCTTAGTAAAAATCGGTAATAATAATCCATTCTTTTGACTAACAAACAGCAATTTACAAGTATCTTAGCTGACATCACAACCAATCCTAACACTATCCTCACCAATCCCATATCACATCCCTTGAAGAATGGTGTAATTGGAGGTTTAAAATAAATCCCATTAAATCATCTTTAACCTTCGCCGTAACCCTACCGACTGCCCTACAGTATCCCAGTATATATAAT
>NW_027106613.1:510018-510943 GCF_000696795.3 Halyomorpha halys
TACCTCTGTCGAACAGATCCGCTACCTTGGGCTGCAACTGAACAAACGACTAACCTGGAATCCTCACACAAGACTGAAAAGACAGGAAACTGCACATTGATACTGACTATTACAGCACTTACTAGACAAACGGTCTACACTTCCAGTTTATTACAAAAGACTGATCTACATGACTATAATGAGGCCAATCTGGACATACGAAGTTGATCTTTGGGGCTCCACTAAACCTTGAAATGCCTCTCGTATCCAATCCTTACAATCCAAAATCCTTCCTAAAATCCTCAATGCTCCTTACTTTGTCACAAATAAAATCACCTTGATAAACAATCTAGCCAGAACCAGATATCATTCCTTCTATTATTGACAATCCTCCGAGTTGCCTAAAATTGAGATTACCACGAGACCTGCTAATGTAAAAATGTCATTAGAGTGCCACCAATGAGTAGTTTCTCTACACGTCTGTATCACTCTATTATTAATTTACATCGAATTTACCAGATGTATCATTATTTACAGTTGGAATTTTCAATAAAGATATAAAAAAAAAAATGTATCTTCCTTGTTTAACAAGGTTTACGTCAATTTTAATGTAGTTAAGGTGTCCTAAAAATGGAAATCTAGTTGAAGGTTGATTTGAAAAATTGATAATAATTTAAGATTTTACGACAGCATTGTGTTATTCAGGCCCTTTCAAATTATTTTTAAAGAAAGGCATATTTTAATAGTTTTTAAAGAGACTTTATTTAGTTTACTATGTTGTCATAAAGTATTATTTAAGTTAAATAATTTTTTAGTATTTAGTTCCTATAAAAAAAAATTTCTGAAGAATCGGACCATTGTCTTTCCAGACTTCGTTGCATTTGAGGTATGCTGTTACATAAGCAATTTTTTGCTTATCATAAAATAATATCCCTAACCACATTAT
>NW_027106613.1:511008-513530 GCF_000696795.3 Halyomorpha halys
ATATATGTATTATATACGCTCTAGCCCCAATTTATGTCCAGTCCGGATATTCTCCATCAGGGCAGCTCTCAGAAGGTAGAATTTTTATTTCCAAAACATTTAGTAAAACCGCAAAAATTATTTTTGGCTAGACTGAACTCTGCGACAGGCGGTCTATGGGTATTAATAACCCTGGTCGTTTATTGTTAGCAACGGAAACGTTTAAGGAAAATACTAACATGTGTATTATTATGAAAGTAATTTATGACCCTTAGGAAAGAGTCTTTTGGGTCAGGTCTAATAATCATGATAATTTATTTCACTTGAAGTCCACCGTAGTGTATTATATTTATAACAAAATGGATTTATTTAAAAATATACATATTTCTGATATTTTCAGAATATTATTTTTAAAATGACCTATATATAGGCAGCAATAAAAAAAAAATAACTTAAACGGTATTATAATTTCATGTTTATAATGATTAGTAATATCGATATTTTTTAGATTTTTAAGGTCCACTAACTTTGTGTTCAAGCATTTTATCTGTGATTAGGAATACATTGAGCTTATACTATTGACACCATTTCATATAAATTTATCTATCCGATATCCTTCCCAAGAGAATTACATGATGAAGTCTTTGAAGCAGTGGTTTTGACGCAACATTAGATTATCTATTGTGAAAGAATTAGCGAAGTTGGTACATGTTTGGATGGCAGTCAATAAAGGTATCAAAGTAGTAATAATAATAATAATGAAGGCCTAACGAACCCGAAGGTTCGATGCCGATACTTGCAAACGCTGTCTACATACATTCCAGTGATGACCCTCCAAACCCAATTCTACTAAATTAGTTTTAACTCAATTCTCCCATCTACGTTTCGGTTTACCCGTCGGTTCAGTGTTTATTTACATTTTAGGGATCCGGTCGTTACTAAGCCCTACAATATTACACGCCCATCTTATACGCAGCAATGCTATAACTTGAATTATATTTACCGGGTGTTTGTCCCTTAATTCAATGTTGTGTAGTCTTGAAAATTCTTTTTCGGTCCTAATATTTCACGTAATACTTTATTTTCGAAAACCTTAAGACGCTGTTCATCCTTTACTGGAAGGAGGCCACGTCTCGCATCCATTAAGAACAGTGGGAAGGATAATACTTTTATAAATTCTAATTTTTAAGTTTTTCGATAGAAGGCACGAGCTAAGCAGTTTCGAAATTGAAAAAGAACAAGCATTTCCCGCTTTCAACCTAGCTTTTATTTCTCATTAATTTCGTTTTATCTAGTTACCGTAGGACCTAAATACTTAAACCTTATATACCTGTTTAAACGTTTTTCCTCCTATATCTATATCACCGAAATTGCTCGCGCTTCTACAGCTAACAAATTATACCAAATCATCAGCATACCCAAGGACCGGTATTTTACCACCCAAAGTTAAACCCTTTTCGTTATTCATCACATTTTTAATGCTTTAGGGGATTCATGGC
Source organism: Halyomorpha halys (assembly GCF_000696795.3). Taxonomy (NCBI): domain Eukaryota; kingdom Metazoa; phylum Arthropoda; class Insecta; order Hemiptera; family Pentatomidae; genus Halyomorpha; species Halyomorpha halys. The sequence continues at coordinate 512,487 of NW_027106613.1, forward strand.
GAAAATTGAAAATATCAAAATAGTAAAATATTAACCATTAATTAATTAAGTAATGTTAACCAACGTTTCGCTTTACTTTTCAGTGGCGACTGTGTCGTCATCAGTCGTCTTCTCCGTTTTAATCTGAGAGCCCTGTGAAGTTAGGCGAAACGTTAGTTAACAATAAATTTTATTTTAATACCTTTATTGACTGCCACCCGGACTATCTTCCTACTTTGTTAAATTTTATATAGCAGCCATAATGTATACAATTATTATTTTTTATATATGTATATATAGTTGACCGTAAAAATTTAAATATTTGATGATGGTCAGGGTTGCGGTCAAGAATAAATTGTTTAAAACTATTTTAATGTCCGACGTTTCGCTCCACTTTGCAGGGCTTCATCAAGGCTAAAAAGATACAGAAAAAAACTGATAATATTACAACAATAAGGTAATTTAAGCTAGGATAAATATTATGTAATAATAAAGTGATAAGAAATTACATATAAATAAAAGAAAGGAAGACATAAAATAGTTTTATACTGATACTATTTTATGTCTTCCTTCTTTTTATTTATATGTAATTTCTTATCACTTTATTAATACATAATATTTATCCTAGCTTAAATTACCTTATTGTTGTAATATTCTCAGTTTTTTTCTGTATCTTTTTAGCCCTGATGAAGCAAAGTGGGGCGAAACGTGTCGGACATACCATAGTCAAATATTTAAATTATTATTTTTTATTGTTTAATGTATTTTATTCCTGAAGAACTTGGATTCCTTTGGAAGTTAGCCAAGGGTATTAAAACAAAAATGCGGAATTATTGAAATAAGAACAAAAAATGTTAAACGGTCTTGTTCAGGACAATGGTCACTTGGGAGAAGAAAATAACAGAAAATAAGAAAGAAGCTTGGTTACGAAAAAAAAAATAAGAAGTGGGCCGTGAACTATGGAGGCGCGACTTGTGGGCGATGTCCTTGGTTCTCTAATAGTCTCACAGCCAGGAGACATAAAACGCAATATTAAAGAGCTAAGTTCTTCACTCCTAGTCTATA
>NW_027106613.1:513930-514655 GCF_000696795.3 Halyomorpha halys
TCAGATTTTATCATAACGCATTAATTCTCAATCTTCAAATAAGTTGCGTAATAATTTAATGATTATTGTATTGAAATAATTTTAGTTCATTTATTATTTCATTCACAAACCCGTTGTATACCTTACAGTAGATGAGATGAATAAAAATAATTAAATTTAGGAAATTATTTGATTTATAAGTAGGACGACTAGTTAGTAATTAATATTTTGTGGTTTTTCCAAGAGCTCCCTCATCAAGCTTCTTTTTAGCCCCCTCGGCTGATTATTCTCTTCAACGAATAAGGCTTACTACCTACTGCTGAATGATACAAAAAGACAATTTATTTTTTAGAGGAATGTCCTCGTAATGGTCGTTAAGAGACCAAGGAAGGGTTAAAGATGTCGATTAAAACTGGTCCTAGTTAAGTATTATGAGGCCCATATACCACATCAAGGCTAATGCTGTCCATAAGTCATAGATAACCCATAACAAATTACCCATCAGGACCTGTCTGTAATGGCTTTGAGCCAGGAGACAAAAAAAAAAGATAGAAAAAGAAAAAAAGCTTTGCTACAAATGGTTATTAATGGAGTAATCAGGGCTTCCCGGTAAGTCCTCTGGTGGAAAGTTGACTTAAACGATTAGGGGGGTACAATCTAAAATAATTTTGAAAAATTTTCATTAAAAAATTTTTTTAAATTAATATTTCGTTACAATTTTCGCTGTTTAATGTAGGGTCTTTCTA
>NW_027106613.1:514781-525978 GCF_000696795.3 Halyomorpha halys
TTATATTGTAACTGAATTTCATAGGATTTTTAATAACCAATAAAGACAAAAATGTAGTGTAAAATAAAATGAGGGGATATTATAATTTAAAAATAATAAAATGATTATATCCCCAACCTGGTTGTTGAAAGAGGTTGCATAATAGTGTTGTGATAAGTTAATGATAGCTAAACACAAAAATTATGAAGGATAGGAATTATTAATAAATGTAATAGCGACAAATACAAGTAAATTAAAACAAAGAATAATTCAGATTTATTAGTAAAAAAAAAATACATTTTCCCTCATTGTTTGTGTTTTATAAGTGACTTTGTTAAATTGACTTGGGCATAATAGCCTGCAAATTATATTTAATAATGGAAGTCAAAGTCAGAGTCTGTATCAATAAATGGAATTTGGTCCGGGTGCAATAAAATAAAACTCAAATAGTAAGTTGGTGTACTATTTTTATTTGAGCCAACGTTTCGCCCCACGTTGCAGGGCTTCGCCATGGTCAAAGTCAGAGTTCGTTTTTAAAGCAAAACGTTGGCTCAAATAAAAATAGTACACCAATTTACTATTTGAGTTTTAGTTGACCGCACCCCAACCAAATTCCATTTATTTATAATTAATAATGTTTTGAAACTGTTAATAATAATATATATTTAAATCTGGTATTTTATTATATTGACCTTGATGATGGCCGAAACGTTGCACATGTAATATGTTTTAATAAAGAAGGTTGAGACTATTTGAAAAATTTTTGTTATTATTAATTATTATTATATTGTGAAAGATCAAGGAGGGCATTAACATTCCTCGATTGCTTAACAAGGCTAAGAATGTTTGTGGTACAAGATTATACTGCGTTGAGGAGCCTTTCAATTTGTGGTCGGGGTTATGGTTGCAATTGTGGTTGTACGTAAGAAATTCGGACCTGAGTTCTCTTTTTGATAAGGAGGAGCTGAGTGGAGTTGTTATAATCAAGGTCCATACCAGGCGAGCCCAAGTGTACGACTGCCTTCTCAAAGCCACCATTACTGGTACCATCTGCCACGAGCTTCACTCAATCCACCAGTGTCGCTCCAACCCATGATGGAACCGCAAATTTTGATTTATCGTTAATTATATATTTATCGTTTACACTTGCTGGCGAAGGGATCGAGTTAAAGTAAAAAAAAAAAAAATAATTTCAAAAGGGAGAAAAGAAAAACAAAACGAAACAATTAAGAATAAATTGCTCCTTAGGCCCCTTGTCATGTTTTTTCTTGGAAATAACGAAAATCTTAATGCGATGTTTTAAATATAATTACAATATATCCCTCCCTATATAAACAATTATCGAATTATAACCACTGGCGAATACCTTTACATGTAGATAACAGAAAACATAGGAATAATACCTCCCCACCTATGGAATTATCGTAATATTCAGTGAACAACAACAAAAAAGAAAAGTATATTAAATTAACAAATTGAAAACAGTGTATATGCATACGAAAGGGCAGCAGAACTATATGTACAAAAGTGTAATAATAAAAAGAAATATATGTACACAGAATGAAAAAAAAAGAATTCTTATCAATTAGCCAAACAAACAAAACTTATAGGTTTAGTTCGAACCCCACGAAGTCCTTTTGCGTACTTCTGGCAAAACACAAGGTTCTCCGATGTATCCTTTTTGGTCACCGTCTCACCTCACCCAGAAATATGAAGATGACCCCTGCCTCCACTCTTCTATCCAGGACGGGCTAAAGACAGGTTGTCACGCACTGCACTATATCCAACTAATGCACTATATCCACATAAATTTATGAAATTTTGGTATTTTTAAGAATTTAAAATTGATTTTTCCATTATTCATTGTAGGAATAATACATCATCAACTACTATAAGCTTCCAATTATCTCTTTAATTATGGGTAATTAGGGTTAGTCAAATTGGCGGTGAATAAATGTCAAAATAATAAAATAAAAAAAAGACTATATTTTGGTAACCAACGTTTCGTTCCACTTTGCATGACTTTATCTTGGCTTAGACGGAAATTTCAAAATAGTTTAGTTTTTTGTGTATGTTTGCTCAAATGTGGTAATTATTTAGCGAGTTTATTATATTTCAAACGAGGTTAGATAAGCTTTTCATGTACATGTTAATGTTATAAATTGCATTTGTTTTTTTTTAATAAAATTTACCAAATTTTGGATTTTATTCTGCACGAAAATCAGGTCTATTTTTATAATGACACTATAATAAAATTTATCTGGGCAGTATAATTAACTCAGTATACCAACATGATTGTTTAGTGATCCTTGGAACCACTTTATTCAATAGGGTCTTTCAAATTCCCAGTTTTTAAGAATAACACTAAAAATATAACTCCAAGTTCAGTACTGTTGAGAAAACATCTATTTACAGTACATATACTCGGTCATCTTATCCCAAGACTTAATATTTCCTGACCCTAGAGCTCAGTAAATCCTTTGAATTAACTGTTTCCTGATATAGGCACCACGTGCAGTCAGCCTGTTTATATCATCCACTTTAGTCTTCGGAGTCTGTCTTGTCTGGGCCTTCCTTATCAACTGATTTACAGTTTAACAATGTCTTTCCCCGGAGCTATGGTAAGTGGGGCTGATCTATGTTTTTAGAACTGACATTAATCCACCATAAGACATTCAGTTTAGTCATCGTGAATGATTTATTAGCATTGTCTTTTCTTTTATATTTACATTCTGTGTGCAACAATCAAATGTTTGCGCTCCAAATATTTTAGAAATCAGTTTAGACTTTTTTTTATTTAGATCTTGTGGATGAAAAATACTCTTCCTTGTTTTAATTATTTTATTTTATTTCATTAAAACCAATAACAACGTCCCAGGGTTGTCACCCCATCATTAGGTATCTACAAAAAATTCTCAAATTCATTCTGTACATACAACGCTTTGTAAATATATCACAATTTCTTTTTTAAAATTTAAAACAATTACCTAATTAAATATATCTTCTAAAATTTCATTTTTTGTTCTCCTTATTAGTCTTAGCAATAACATATTGTTGTCAATATTTTTAATATGTTGGTATTTTTAATTATTAATATTTTATTGACAACAATATGTTATTGTTAGTATTGTAAGACTAATAAGGAGAACAAAAATGTAATTTTAAACTATACATTTAATTAGGCAATTGTTTTAAAATTTTAAAAAAGAAATTATAATATATTTATTAAGTATTGCATGCAAAGGATGAATTTGAGAATTTGTTAATAAAATAAAATAATTAAAACAAGAAAGAGTACTTTTCATTATTACAATCTAATTATTATCTAATTACAAATTAACTCATCCAGTAGAAAATATAACTCTAATATTTATATCTCTATTTAGATACTTAAAGAGAGGCTTGGTCCTTTAAGTAAAATAACAAACAAAATTAAGAAAAGATTATATTTTAAGTAAAGGAAAAATAAAATATTCATTGTGTACAAAAGAAAATAAAAAATTAAAATATACTTAACGTAAAGAAAAAAAACTCAATTACTGTATTTTCAAATATAGATAGATGATAAAATAAAACATTTTAAAATATACCTAACTAAAAATACAATCTATGAAAAAAATTTTAGGTAGAAATTAACAAAAAAAAAAAAAAAAATTAACCGACAATAAATTTCTGATTTATTTATATATTTTGTAACTGACAAAAAGAAAAAAAAATTAAAAACAACTTAAAATTTCTTAATACATTAAGACAGTTTAAAAATTAAACTAATGGTTTATTGCCAAAGAATTTTAAAAAAAACAACTAATAAACGAAAATTTGATAGGATTTTCTGAACAGCTAGAAGTTTTTAAATTTTTAATAAACAACAATGAAAAAATAGTACTGATATTTTGAAACACATTATTTTTTACTAAACTACAACACCAATACATTCATGGAGTGTCATTCCTACATACTACAATTCCAATTCACTGCCAACATAATCAGAAGGTCCCATTCATATTGAACCAATTGCTTGACGAGAATGACAGCAATTATTTGGACTCAACGGAAACCTGAATTGACGGAAGCAGGACACAGTTGACCGGAAACTGTTCGAGCTCAGTGCCTTTTAGTACTTTTTTGTGTCAGGGAATTGAAGTATTTTTTTCTCAATGGACTCTTCACATTCAATCCGTTGACCTAAAACTTAAAAATAACATACCGTAAACGAAAAAGAAATATTGAAAAAAATGTAAGATTCGTTTTTAGTGTACTTAAAAACCCTTAACTGAGTAGATAAAAATTTAAAAAAATTTCATTGCCCATTTCACAAAGTCAGTCTAAATTGTTTCAATTTTGTACCTACATCAGAAATATATACCAAATATATTTTTTTAGGATACTATCACCGAATCTGACTTCCTTTTTCTTAAAGATTTTTTTTAAAGCTGTTTTGAGTTATTGTGTTTTTGTACACATTTAACATATTTAATGCTGTTGAAAATATTTTATTGTTATGGTAAATGGGAAAACAAATAGATTGTTATATTACTAATATTATTAGACCAATAAGAGTATTGAAATAATTAGACCGACGGACTAGAAAAGTGAAATAATTTTTTTTTTTTTATGGAGAAATTGGGTTGATATTTCTTTTATTATTTTATTTTTATACCAGATCGGCCTGGTGGGCCTTACATGGTTGATATAACTTATATTATATATATATTTTTTTAACAGTTGATTATGCAACGGTTAAAAGGTTATTATACAAATGACACCCCTAACTATATACCATGTTCTTATTAAAAGAAAAAAAAGAATGAAATAAATAGATAAGAATAATGCTTCTTAATAAAAGAGGAAAGTAAAATTAATAACGAAAAATTATGATATTGGTACATTTAAATAAAACAAATAATTGTCTTCTAATAGTAAAAAGAAACAAGTTAATTTGAAAAAGGGAAGAGAGAAGAAAATAGAGAAAAAAATAATAACAATGAATAAATAAAATGAATAAAAATAATATGTAAATAGAGGTAGTGTGACTATGAATTAATTTTATATTTATTAAAAATTTATAAAAGAATGTCCTGCAGCAGTCTGGGCTTCAGTCTTCGGGTTGAGGTTGGGATTCCCAGTTTGTAGGTCACTGCTCCTTTAACTGTCGGCAACTGGGAGTGGAACTTCATGAACCGTTTTTTGATATAATCCTCTATTGACTCCACTTGTAATTCGCGATGCAATTGGCTATTTCTTATGAACCAAGGAGCATTAACTGCGATTCTTAGGACTTTATTTGGAAAAGATTGTAGTTTATTCCTTTTCGTGGAGGATGCCGCTCCTCAGACTTCACAGCCGTACATCAGCAGTGGCCTGAGAATTGTTTTAAATATAAGAACAGTTGATTCTGGTTTTAGTTTGGAATTTCTGTTTAGGATAGGATATAGCATTGCTAACCTTGCATAAGTTTGGGGTTGATATTCATTTATTGATCCCGAAAAAAACCGTCAAATGGGAATTTTCATAGTAATCGATTGTATTTAGTTTTAAATAGTTTTTTTTTCAAATCCAAAAAAATGCAATAACTTTAATAAAACTCCACCATTCACCACGAAACTTACAAATGGCTTGTGATTCATCTAAACTGCCAATAGTACAAACCAGACCTCAGAACAAATCAAAACCGGAGATTTAAAATAAAACGTTTTTCATAAAGTTTTTTATTATTTGATACTACGTTTTCTCCACTATAAAGGAATTAAATCTAAAATATATTGATATTTGTTGAAAGAGTGGAAATTTAACTTTAGCAACGTTGGATTTGGATACATTTGTGGGACTACTTTAATTAATGGTTTTTTTTGGGGTTTTTTTGTAATTTAATAAAATAAAATAAAACTCATTTAGTGTATAATATTGTCAAAATAGAAAGAATGGTTTAAGGATGAAGAGATGAGTTATAGGAAAGTTTAGAAGCAGAAAAGTTACGGTAGGAAATAGAATACTTATGTACTTATGTGTGTGATTCGGTATTTGAAAAAGTTTTTTTTTTTCCAATGTAGGAAGGATTACAGTTGATTGTGGTATACAACATGGAATCGGTTTTGTAGTGGAATGTAAGTACAGTCTTTTATATGCAAGTACAGTTTCTTGTAGAGTGAGATAAGTATCCCATTCTTACCATATTCCGAAACCATAACAAGAGTCTCATTTTCGAAAGTATCTTGAATCATTAAATACGATCAACTATATTTTTTCTTTTTCTACTTAAAAAAACGATTCGATTGAATACATGCAGAGGAAAGGTCGAATATGATAATCAACAAAGGTTCTAAAATTATATAATTTTTAAAAAATATATATTTATTTATTGGGGGCAGCAGTAGCAGCGTAGCAACGCGCCAGTCCACCATCCCAAAGGTTGTCAGATCGAATCCTGGTCCCACCCTGGCTTTTTTCAAGTATAAAATAATGCAAAACCCACTCACAACCTCCCAGTGAGGCCCGTCAGCCAAAAAACCGCGTCTGTCGCCCATACCATAATAATAATAATATTTATTATTTTTATTTTTTATTTTTTTTATAAATTTATCAAAATTGAAAGGTATTTTTAAATTGAGTCCATACACTTAGATGTCAACCACCAATAATGTCTTCAGAAGAACTTGTCATATTCTTAAAATTCATTACTCATTTTTGTTGAACCAAAAATATACATGAGAATTGTTAAGAAATTAAACAGTAAGTAGTGTTATTGTATCTAAAGTTTTATAAATATACATTAAATTATTTTTTTCGGATTATGTTACAGAATTAGATTTTTTCTGAATGGTTATAGTGTGCCTGATAATAGCGTACGTTCCGAAACATTCTTGTTGTAAATTAAAATTATAAAGAAATAATCCTTCATATAATTATTAAATCATTGTTTATTTATTATTAGTTACTTTTGTCCATTCGAATTCGCAGAATGAACCGATGATCATAAATTGCTTAAGGTTAGGCTGTTGAGAATATTTCACTTAAACGCTATTGGGTCATTTAAATTTTTTTTCTTTTATTATGAGCTGTAATGACTGGATGGAAACTCGTTGTGGGGTTTAGTACCTCGCCCCGCCATCATTAGGGGCTTCACGAGATAAACGGTGTAGCTTTCTTGGTCCTTTTTTGACTCGTGCCAGGCCAAAAGGCGTTTGACCAATAAATTGCTCATTGTTAACGTTTCTTTTTCCTTGTCTTCTAATATGTCTAGCTTTTTAGCGAATAGATAAATGTATTTATGTATAAAAACTGTTGCTATGTATTAATAAATTAATTTATTGTGTCTTCTGTCTGATATTGGTTTGTCATTTTTCGCTTATCTTTAAAACTATTTATAAGGAAAAGATAGTTGGGGGTGCGGTTAGAGAATAACACAAATAAGTTAAAAAAATTTATTTATAAGTGCCAACGTTTCGGCAAGAATTACTAGCCTTCATGAGGCCTAAGAGCAAAAAAACAAGATAACCAGTGAATAAAGGATATTAATTAAAGTAAATAATTGCACACAATGAATATAAATAAAAATAACGTAATGAAAGAAGTGGGAAATAAAATGTATATGTAGGTAATTAAATATGTAAGTAACATAACATTATTAATGAAATAAAAATAAAACGTTATATAATGCAAAGAAATATCCAAATATAAATAATTTAACTTAATAATGATAATTTAAAAATTAAAGCTATGGAAAGAAAATATATTTAACTAATGTAATATGTAAGTAAAAAAAAAAGGAGAATAAATAAACAATATATAAAGTTGAGTAAGTCAAAGAAATAATTAGAAAATATTATAATAATAATAATAACAATAATATATGTATTGAACAAGAGAAATAACGTGGGTAAGGAAGAATAGAGAAGGAGAAGGGGGTGAAAGTTTTGTTAGGGTAATTATTGCAGTAGGGACATGACAGGGTGATGAAAGAACGGATTACCGCCCCAGCAGTAATTTGAAAAATTTGGGAAATTCAAAAATCCTTCAAGCTGCAAATATTGTTGTAAGCATTATTTAAAGGGGTTATTATACTCAAAATTGCTTATAAATGCTATTTAGAGGGATAATTTTTCCAAAAAATGTAAGTACGTTGGGAAGTAATGTTAACTTATTGAATAATTTTATACTTTATATTATTATTTATATTTTATCCTTCCCAAACAGTTGTTGCAGCATCATCTCTGAATTCTTGATTCAGAGATGTTTTGTCCAATGACGCAATAGGAGAAAAAAATTTTAACGCCAATCTTAGATTACGTTAATGAAAACTAATTATATGTAAGTCAAAATTGACTGCCGATCGTGGTAACAGTAAATAAAAAATAGCATCTGTTTATAAAAAAATCTTTAATTTGAGTCCTATTACGCATCTTTACGTATAATGGTAGTAAGTTTTTTTTTTCAAGAACGAGAAATAATCGCTGTGTTAATTTATTCTGGAGAATATTGTGAAAATTGTTATTCCTATTCCTGCTATTAAACTGAGAGCTAATAGACATCTGTGCAGCGCTTGTGGAGTATGTAGTAGATTCCATGGTATTCGCCAAAATAATTTTATAAAATATTGATTTTTCCTTATTTAAATGAAATGAAAAATAGTTTATGATTCTGGAACTAAGTCCCTTTAGAATAATTACAAAGTATCTTTAATTTTACAAAAAAATATGTTGGCCAAAAACAGTGTGGCTACTCATAATTATAACTTATATTAAAATTGTTTTTAAATAATTTTAGATACAGAGAAGAAAAAAATAAAAAATAAATTAACCAACTGACTAAATACATAAAAAAACAAGACAAAAATGTAGTTACTAATTATATGTACTATTATAATATTGGATTTACTGGTACTATTATAATATTGGTGAAGTAAAAGGTAGTTAATTAGAAGGATTTTAAACCAGGGGAGGGTTTGTGCATGACGTATGTTAGAGGGAATAGAGTTCCAGTGATATGCAGCTTGGCCAAAAAATGATTTATCAAGAAAATTTTGATTGCTTTTGGAGAAACCGTATCTCAGGAACTGTTGTACATTAACAGGTCTTCTAGGGCTCATATTTTAGAAAATTTACTCTACTCTAAATGATATTGTATTAACATTTTTAATGATGTAGATACTTTTAAATATATGAATTGAGAAATGACTTTTTTAAACCATGGTTATAATCATAAACCCCTATCATGGTTAGGTGAGCCATCAATATTGGCTATTAACTATATATAGTTTTGGAAGAAGATAGTTGACGGTATGGAGTAGATTATAAGAAGATAGTCCGGGTGGCCGTAAATAAAGGTATCAACATATTAGAAGAAAACTATTTTTTATTTGTTAACTGTTTTTATTTGACAACCCTGACGAAGCTCTGCAAAGTGGGGCGAAACGTTCGTTAACAATAAATAGTTGTCTTCTACTATTTTGATACATTTATTGACCGCCACCTGGACGATCTTCCTACAATATATATATATATATTTTTTTTTTTTAATTTTATCAAACAATTGAGAACCATTGAAAAATTTTAGTTGCAAGTTGTATTTATAAAGGTATAATATCCACGTTCTTTGTTTAGCTGTGGATTAATTTATCATCATTTATTCTTAATATTATTCGTTAGTGGACAGATCGTAATTAATACTATTAATTATTATTACAATAGCATCTTTAACTGACTCACATATTGTACCCTTTGAGGTACTGATTAGCCTAGCTCTCGATTTGTCAAGCCGACTCCAAGGACACCGCTCTCTTGTCTTCTGGAACAAAGGCTGAAGGACGATGTCCTTGTACTCCTGGGCGGGTCCTTTTCCCTTCCCAGCTCGGCTCCAGGAACTCTATTACTGCCATTAGCAAACTCTTACCTGGAAAATTGCGGTACTGCTAACCTCGATAGGCAATGATCACCGTAATGGTTAGGGATTCGGTCATTTCTTTTGAGTAAAATTGCCGCCGTACTCTTCACTTTCTTCTTATGTCTGTATATATACAGGGTGCTCAGATAATTATTTATTAATATTTAAGGAGGTTAAAGGAGACCTAAAAATCAACTGAAAAATCTATATAGACAATGGTCCGATTCTCCACAGACACGTAACATTTATCAGACTATCAACCATGTTATATGTTATATCGGTTTAGCATAGTAAAAGAAGGAAATATTTCTCCATTTAACACACTTTAGCATGTTAAACTAAAGATCACGAATACCCCTATTATTCGTCGTACACATTCCGAGTCAAATAATATGGATTATGGTGAAAATAAAAATTATTCAACTGAGAGAGAGAACAGTCGATCTAATTTCTTATTACTTTTCCGTTCACTGCAGTCCTATTTCTCTAAACCTTAATATAAAAAAAATTTAATCATTTAGAAATGTTACCGCAAACAATCCTTGCGGCTACTGTGGTTCTTGTTACTGTTTGTCGATTTAATAAACCAATAGAAAATAAGTAAAAGTGGTTCGAGATCTGTTCCTTCATCAGCCTTTGTAGCGATCCTCCGCTTCACGCTGTTGTACTATCTCTGGATGTTTCATCTAGTAGAACAATCGAGGTCGATTTAATTACAGAACATTTTTGGCCTGGAGCCGACCCTTTCACTTCCCTATCGGGGCTGGGTTGTGGTGAACCCGACTCGTAAGGGAAAATTCTTTTGGAATCAGGTAGGCTTTCCCCGTGTATTGTGTGCGTTTTCGTCCTCTCTGGATAACACCTAACTTTCTCTTAGCTCTTAACCGCTCCGGTTATTGTCCCCATAACCAAACTAATATAAATAAGGATCCATATTTATTAAAATACAGTATGATTTCGGTAATCCGAATTAATTGCTGCAGAGTGTTGTTCGGATTATTGAAAGTATTAGGAAAAATGATGTTAAAAAAAAATTAAGGGTATTAATGTACATGTAATTTTGTTTACATATTTTATTGGAAACAGTTTGAAGTTTTAGAAAATTAGAAAAATTAGAATTAAAATAAAAAATAAATAAAATATTAGGAAAAATGATGTAAAAAAACAAAACAAATTAACAGCACGAATTTGCATGTAATTTTGTTTATATATTTTATTGGAAACAGTTCGAAGTTTTAAAAATTTTTAAAAAAAAAAAAAAAAAAAAAAAAAAGAATCTGCTAATACTTCCCTCTATAGCACCTGCTAACATTTCCCTCTATAGCACCTGCTAATACTT
>NW_027106613.1:526028-543940 GCF_000696795.3 Halyomorpha halys
AAATGTACATATAATTTTGTTTATATATTTTATTGGAAAGAGTTTGAAGTTTAAAAAAATTAAAAAAAAAAAAAGTGTTTTCTTTTCCCAGCAGTACTACAATATGATTTAATTTTTTAAAACTATAAGAATGTTCATTTTTTAGTAAAAAAAAAAAAAATACAAAGAAAATTAAATAAATCTTTGGATTTATTTAAAACGTGATCAAACAAATAAAAACAGTTCATCAGCAAAATTTGTGTTATACTTATTTTTACTATTTGTTAAGTTAGTTTTACAGAATCAAATGATTTATACAATTAATATTATGTATTTCTAATTCCAAAAAAATATATTATTAATACTTTCATAGGAATTAAATTACCCGATATCGAAAATAAAAATTTATATTTTATTATACTATTTTCATGGTAATTACAAACTTATCCTTATTGATCGAGAAGTTACGAATGTCCTTTACACATGAGCACTTTTATATGGAAACAAAATGGTTATCACCTGCTGAGTTTTTTATATAAAAAATGAAAATAGTAACTTTTTTTCGCCTGTTCGGATTACTGAAGAGTTCGAAGCACTGAAGTTCGTAATACCAAGATCGAATTGTATATAATATTGGGAAAAGTCAAGGCCAAGAGAGGGAACTACCAAGAGAAAGTATGTTGTAATTTATTTTTTTAGGAGCTGTTGTTTGAAAAAGAGTTTTATAAAATTATGTACCAAAATTCTTCACCAAAACATAATTTTTTTGTATAAGTCCTTTCACCAAAAACTTCGTTTATATAAGATATTACTTATATTTATTTCCTATATAAAATAAATAATGGTGTATTTTAAGATTAGCCTAACAACATTGTTTTTGGTCAAGCTTACTGAAAAAAACTCCAAAAAAGGTTTGTCGATAAAAGAAAAAAAAAATTATTTAAATTGTTAATTTTAAATTTTTATTAATTATGTGTTAATTATTAGCCGTGAATAATATATAAGATGATCGGGGGTATGGTCAATGAAGAGCACAAATAAGTAAAATATAATTTCATTATGCCAACCTCAGGCCTTCGCTAGGCCTAAGAACAAAAAACAAGATGACAACCATAATGAATTAAATGGAATACAGAAAATAACAGATAATGTACATACATAAGTAGTATTAAAAATGTAGATAGTTGGTTAATAATTAATGATTGGAGAAGTTGGTGGGGGTGCGGTCAGTAAAAAAATATAAATGAACAAAAAATTATTTATAATTGTTTATATATTTTTTGCTGACCGTACACCCCTACCATCATCTCTCAAGAATTATTTAAAATTAAAATCATGAAAAGTGAGAAAGGGATCGTATATTAGATCGATTAAATACGTAAATAAAATACAGAATAAAGGAAGTATATTATCTCTCTGTTATATAAAAAAAAAATTAGTGATCACCGTGTAATATTTTATTTTACATAAAATAAGGTGTAAAATAATAATGGGTTGTGAGTGAGAACCCATTTTACAAAAAAAAAAAAAATAAAAATAAAAAAGGTGTATGAAAGAAAGAAATTGTTAAAGAAGAGAATAGTTAAAAACTTACATCCTGAACAGTTCTAAAAGCATTGTTTTTGAAGAGGCACTAAATTGAAATACAAAATAAAATGGATAAAGATTTTAAATTAATTTTTATTTTCCTGTATACACTATATTGAAAAAAAATTAATACACTCTGAACTATAAAATACATAAAATTGCCGTTATACAATTTGAGCAACGAATAGTGCAATTAAATGAACAGTTGTATAATTTCTAAAATGGGAGTTGGTCTTCCGTTAGGCGGACAGTGGGTACTCACTCTCTCTAGTATATTATATTTTAATTCTGTTATTTTACTTACGAAATATTATTATTTAATATTTTATTAATTACAAACATGTTTTCTTTTTAACTTTTTCATAACTTAAATTTTAAATAATTTTTATTTTGTACGTGTATTTACTTACTGGACTTTAATATTTATTAATAATAATAATAATAATTATTATTATTTTATTTTTCATCCCACTTTCATTATTTGATATTACTACGTTCGTGTATTATCTTCTTATAATACTTATTCTATACATTTTCTTCCAATACAACGTATGTATCTATATTATCTATTTTTCTAATTATTTTGTAAATATATTTTTTCATTTATTTGAAGAACAGTTTAAATTAGTTTAGATAGTTTAAAAGTTAAAACATTTCAAAAGACGGCTTATTTTGATCATTTTGTGATTTATACTGTTTTCCCCGCAATCCTTTGATATTATATTATGTTTTTTTTAAATTATAGTATTATGACGAGGGATCTTAAATTTATAATAATAGTAGAATGTCGAAAACTTAACTCAAATAATCCCCTAGTTAACTTATTGTAAATAAGATATGAATTTATTTTTTAATTATGAAGCCGAAGTCAGTTCCTAATAGTTAAATGTAGTTTTGATGATTACTATTTTAATGTTTTAATTTTAGTGTGAAATAAAAGATCACACCATGGATTTATTTATATAGTTATTATTTTAACAGGTTCTATTTGTTTATCGGATTATTTAGAGTTCCTTTCCATGCCTAGATATTGAGGAGTAGGATTGAGTTGTTTACAAATCTAGGTTGACATTTCGTTACTGAGGGCTAGCCTTGGTGACAGATCTGCTTCAACGACTACAGCGGTTTCTTGAAGTAAAAACCATTATTGCACTAACGGAAATCAATCTTAACGCTGAGTAATTCCAAATGAATAGACCGGATTAATTTTCTTTACAATGACAAACACTCATTTAAAAAGAAACATGGAGTTAATTTCCGGTCTTAAAGTCTAGGATTGTCCTTCTAAACTCTGTATCTATTGAGATTTTTTTTACGACCAGTAAAATCGTTAGAATCATTTTCTATAAATAGATCTGTTTATCTTATATCTTAACAGTAAATCAACTAATAAAATTTATTACGCACATTGTGGTAAAATGAGGAGATGGTCGGAGATTCGGGTAGCAAAAAATGCACAAATAAGTAAAAACTTATTTATTTGTGCTGACGTTTCGGCCTGAATTAATGAATTGAGAATAAAGGCTTTAAAAAAAAACTGAGAGAAGCATAAAAATAAAAGGAAAATAATAAACAAACAAATTTGTAAATATACATAACAATAAAATAGGAGATGGAATATAATATTATAGAGGTAAGAATTATACAAAATAAATGATAAAAAAAAAAATTAAAAACAGAGAGTGTTTAAGAAATAAATACAATGAAAGGTGCGAAAGAAAAGTAGTATCCAACAAGAATAGTATTAAGCAATGTCTAAAATAATGAAAAACAATTTAAATCAACATTATGAAATATATGAAAGAAAATGATTGTGATACAATGAGCAAGAAAGAAAAAAATAAATATGTCACTCTAGATGACAGACAGAAGAGTTATAGAGAATGGAAAACAAATAAAGAAAAAAAATTAGAAACGAAAGGTAAAATATTTTCTTGAGTTATTGAAATTTAAAACCATTAATGTACCTCTAAAGTTTAGAAATATGAATTTTACAGATATAATGTTGTTTTGATAAAAAATTCACAAGTATTAGCATTCTCTGAAGTGAAAACTTCCAAATCCAAAACAAAACTTAAGTCCAAATTTAAATTTAGAAAAATATAAAAAACTGAAGAACAGGCATATATTTGGTGCTAGTGTACTAAACCAGCTCCGACTTGCGAAGTTAAAAAATTCAAAATTATTAGTTGTGCTACAAGTTTTTTATTTTAAAACCTTTTATTGAAATAATCTGTAACACTTAAGAGTAATGTACATTAACTGTGTACGTTTTCAATCGTGCCATCTAAAAAAAAAATTGTAATCTGTACTGCTACAACCCATGAAGGGTCAGGGAGCAGTACTTTATAAGGAAGAACTGTTACTAGAGCAACGGTTATGCAAGGATGGTCAGAATCATGCTCGACCGCCAGATTTATACCCAGTTAAGGATACCCACTTCAAGAGGTTGGGTGGACCCCGAAGGCTCCCGAAACCACAGGGCTGACTCATGGCTACATTCGTGCGACTATCCTACTCCGAATTCATTCTAAAAAAAAAAAAAAAAAATCAGAACAAAAAATTTTTACCTTTGCTTATTAATTTGTCCAGAACATTGTCCCAATTCTGTTTCGGACTTCGTGGGAATTGTGTCAATTGTGAGACAGTGAGTCAGGCTTTCGCTGTTATAATGAATAAGATCAGTGAATTCTAAAAACCAGATCACTCTGAGTGATTTCAAAGCATATTCATACGTTTTAGTTGTTATTTATTTACGTATTTGAGTGTTAAAAGTTTTTTTTTCCTAGGTGATTTAGGAGGAGGCGATCCTATTTTCTAAAAATAAAACATTTGTTTCTTAATTTCCTTATATATATTTATTTTTTTAAGTACAGGGGTGAGTGTTGGCTCAGCGGTTTTGATAGTTAAAGGGTTTGCTGCTAAAAGGAGGTAGCTGCAGTTTTTCCAGTCTTTAGGAAACAAAAATTATTGAATAAAAGAAATAAGAAAATATTATTCGATTCATTTTTTTCAATTCAATATTTTTTTCTTCGAGACGCCGGAGATATGCATAAATTGAGAGACGGGGCTATAATAAATGTCTTGGATATAGATAATAAATATCTATTTTTATAGATATAGGAATACTTACAAAAATATATATTCATATTTTTATCCGTTAGTTTATTCCTCGTATATCGTAAATATCAATATCAAAATTTGACCTTCGAATTATTTATTTAAAAAATAAACTAAAAACATCTTGCAGGACAGTGGGGATGGAATATGATTATCTGTATTATATAACGATATTATATTATCAATACCACCGCTTATACGTTTTCCAACGAATTAATTTTAGATAATTATTTCCTCTATCGGAATTGACTAGGAAGTCAATAAATAAGGAATTCTAATTAGAAAATCTTAGTAATTGACATGTTTATTATAATCATAAGGAGTTCGCTGATAATAATTCTGTAGTAATGTAAATACAATTAAAAGTTAAACAGAATATAAAAATTGTACAATTATTTAATAAATTTAAGGTTCTCAGATTATTGTGTAGGAATATTTACTATTTAGAAAATATATTAAAGACATACAAATATCTGAAAAAAAAAAATCATTAAATTATTTTGATATATATATACACGTTTGGTTCTACATACCATGTAGATCTTTGGCCGCCCAAACCAGCCTTCTCCACGCCTGCCTACTTTGGGCTACTGCTTTTCAGTTTGCTACTTACAGCTCTTTCACATCTTTGTTGATCTTG
The DNA here is from genome assembly GCF_000696795.3 of Halyomorpha halys. Lineage (NCBI taxonomy): Eukaryota > Metazoa > Arthropoda > Insecta > Hemiptera > Pentatomidae > Halyomorpha > Halyomorpha halys. Next base: position 531,355 of record NW_027106613.1, read on the forward strand.
TCTATCCATCATGGTTTTTGGCTCCTACGTGGTCTCTTGTCTAGTATATACTGGCATTCACTGTTGTGTAGAGGCGTCCTGATAGATTGCTTCGAGCCAAATGTCTCCCACCATTTTAACCTCCATGCGTTCATATCGTGAGGTATTGATTGACCAGTCTCTGCAAGCAGTTTATTATTAGTTCTTTTCCTCCATGTGTTAAGGTTCTGATCCAAAATCGCTCCTTATTGATGTATAGTTAGCGATATTTTGAAATATAATAATATTAATAAAAGATATTTAGCTTTCGATATCCCTTCTCTACTTCTTTTAAAGATAAACTAAGTTGAGATAAACCCTTACTAAGTAGTTCCTAAGGAATTCCTTTAAATAAAAGGGCATTTATAAAATGAAAAGTTATTTAAGTAAAACCAAAGGAATGTATTTAGAGGATTTAAACCTTCAGTATGGTTTTCCATAATCTCTGCCAATATCACCTCTATTACTCTATAGGGAAATTTATTTATTTTTTCTTTATATTGTCTTATTAAATTCTGTCATATAAGACATTGGTAATAAATATTTTAGTAATTAACACTATATTTACTAAGGTAGATAAGTTAAAAAATAATAAATAAAGAATATTTAAACTTAATAAGTAATAGGGAAAAAATCATTATTAAAATAGAAATAAATAAAAAAAATCAACTTAAAATTAATAAATAGGAAAAAAAATTAATTAAACTTAATCCAATAAATAGAAAAAAAAATAATAATTTTTTCATACACTTACCACAATCCGTAAATAGAAGGAATAGTCAAACCCATGCTTGTAGCTAACATTCCGACAACAAATATTGACACCCTCATAACCCAGATTATTTCCATCTCTGAAGCCTATAACATACGAATTTAAAATTTAAGTAACCATTAGTTATATAAATAACAGTACCCCATATTTTCATGCTATATTAAAGTACTTATTCGATATTTACATTCCTAGGTTTAAAGTCACCCAGTTTTCTTGAACCTAAATCAATCACATTCTAACTATTCCCTTCTCATCCTCTAACTTAGGTTCCCACAGTTTTTGTAACCCCAATATTGTCACGCGATGACGGTGGGCACCATTTTAATAGTTATTGGGTGTCTCAGCATTCCTATATAATTGTCACTGTCAAAGAAACCGTTTTAAATTTATTTGTTTTGTTTTTTTGCTTGAAAAACTTTTGTCTTCTTCGATATATTATTTTTTTTAAATTCCATCTTCAGATCATGGTCTCATCTCCCTCACAGTTGAGTAATTGCTTGAGAATATTTTTTTGTTGTTACTTGTAATTTATAATAAAAATTGTATGTATTGGTTTATTGGTAAAGTCCAAAATGTCATGTTTACATTATTCCCATAGACCTAACCTATTTTCAACAATAAGTTAGGAACGTCACAATCCGGCGTTTGTTTAACTAATAAAGTTGATCCCAACTTCAGTTTAAAATAAATGTGTTTAATTGTAATATATATATTTTAATTGAATTTTTTTTTTTTTTTTACAGGTAAAGAATATCTTGGTTTTCGCTCACAATTTTAAAGCTTCAAGTATAACTTGCATTATCAGTTGGTAAGTTCATAACTTTAAAATATTCTGAGGCTGCATCTGACTAAAATCCACTGACATGAAATTCAGATCGGTTTTAATATTAAAAAATATGATGTTTGAAAAATTTTATTTCGGTAAATATTGAACGTAAAAAGCTAAATAAGAATTTAAATTTTAGCAAATTTAGTCTACTTTAAGATAATTTTATTTATTTATTTTTTTATGTAAATAGTTTGATTATGTTTATTTTCTTTATCCTTCTGCTTGTATATTTATATTTAGGGAGAGATATTACTTATTTTTATGTATTTTAGTATGAATGTAATCAGTTATCACTATTACTTATTGACCAACAACTGTCAGATTGTAATGTTTATCAATACATTAAAATTTAAAAAAAAAAACTGCTTTAAAATAGATTTTATTACTTTTTTTAGTGCAGTTGGTATTATTAAAGATATTGAATACTGAATTAAATACAATTTTATTATTTTCATTAATTAAATGAACTCCGTTGTAAAATAAAGAATCGTTGTGGGAATAGTTGAATAATTACTTTTCATAGACATTTACTGATTCTGTTATTTAGTCCAGGCAAAAAAATTAACTGTTTTCTTGCAGAAAAAGTGCGTTAGTCGTTAAAAAAACTTTTAATGGGTAATCATTTTACTTTTAGATAATTTTATATGTTTAACTAGATTTAAACCCAAATAGCCTAAGATAAAATAAATACTTCCGTATGCATACTTGTTATGTACCTATATGCTATTTAATTCTTACATTTTATTAATTTACTTATATAAGCTTTTAGTAATACTTAAGCTATTGGTTGTACACCAACTTTGTAGGTTCTAGGCTGTTATTTTTTAATTATGTTATTGAATTATGAGTTCCTGCTTAATTTAATAAGTTGCAATTTCTCATGTTATGTGGGAAAAACCGTAACAACATTTTTTATACATATATTCTATAGTTTATGATTATTAATACAAGTTAAATTCGGAAAGGAAGAATGACATTTATATAAAATTTTTGAAAGGTATTGTTTATCATAAAATATATATTGGAAGAAGATAGTTAACCGAATGAAGTTGATTGTAGGAAGATAGTCCGGTTGGCGGTCAATAACGGTATCAAAATAGTTAAAAAAACTATTTATTGTTAAACATGGTTCGCCCCACTTTGCAGGACTTCGTCAGGGTTGTAAAATTGAAGAATTTGATTTGTCATCTCTTCTTTAATCTGATAGCCCTGAAGAAGTCCTGCAAAGTGGGCCGAAACGTTGGTTAACAATAAATAGTTTTCTTTTACTATTTTAATACCTTTATTTACCGCTGACTATCTTCCCACAACATAAAATGTATAATTGTAATATATTGTATGCCCCAGTGTGCGGTAAAAACAATTTTTTTGTTTTCATATTTTCTAAAATGGGTGCTGCACGTTGAGCACAAAACACTTTTTTTGGACACTGAGCCATGAATCTTAAAGTTACACTCCAAGTAAAAAAAATAATTTCATTCTTTGCGGGTTAGTCTCTACAAGAAAATATCCACCCCTTGCAACAAAAACATGTTTGATGAAACAAGTTGAAACGTTCGCTGTCGTCCCGTGTAGTAGCGCTCATCGCCACTTTGAGGGCTTCCTATGAACTACATGTTTGTTTCGTACATATGTTTTTCTCCTTTTCCCTCTCACCGAGGCTTCTATCGTCGCTTCACTATGAGGGACAATTTTAGACGTGAACATCTATCAATCTATCGATAAAAAATTAAAGGATGGTGTGGAGTTTTGTTGAGTGGAAACCTTGAAATCAATTCAAGCCATCTTGTCAGTCATTTGGCGTGGAGTGGAATATTGCCACCCTTGCACGGTCAATATCATTGTTAAATTCTTTGAAAGACTTCTTTTTTCTAATGATCACATTACTTTGCTGGCCGCAAAAGCTTTCAAATTCATCAATAAACGTCTTGTAGTTTATCATTCCTGACTCTCTGTGCCTAGGAATTCAGCATTGCTCGGCATCATCTCGGTGGAACGTGCCTAGCCTTGTGCCAATAAAATGGACTCATTATGTCGTTAAATTGGACCCCGAATGGTCTGGAGCCCAGTCTCGTGCTGTAGCAGGTATAGCAGCTGCTGCCCATCTGGCTCCAGACCTGTGGTGGGTGCTGTGCCTACCTGAGGCGTCTTCTCAGATTACCACTACCACCAGGTTTCTTCAAGATTAAATAAAATACTATCACAAAAGATTTTACCTTCAACCCAGAAATGAACTCTAGAAACAGGTCATTTCGGTGAACATTTCAGATTTCTTTCACGTCTTCGACATTTTTTTTTTTTAAGAATCTGAAATAAACACTAATTAAGTCAGATACTATCACTCACATATCTAATGGTATGAACAATGCCAAAAGGTTAATGCTCAAGTGCATTTTGCGTTATCGAAATATTTATGCTTTGAATATTTTCATTGGAAGAAAAAAGTTGACCGTATAAGTATATAAGGGGTATTCATGATCTATGTTAAAGCGTGTTAAATGGAAAAACTCGTGTTAAATCGAAAAAAATTGCCTTCTTTTGCCGTGGTAAAACGAAATAACATTTAACATGGCTGAGAGTCTGTTACTTGGTCAGTTAAATCGAGAATGACGTCACACAAGAGACCAGTTGAGATCGCCGCCATATTAGTTGTGACTTTCAATACAGTTGTCAATTAGCTCATCTTCATTCTCTTCTTCACAAGTTTGAAGATCAATAAGACACTCATAAGCTAAACTTTCACACAAATTCCACTTTTCACTCACTCTAGGCATGTTTTAATTAATTACTTAAATCAAAACTGAAGTAAACAATAACATGAGGGTCTGGAAGGAAGGTTATAAACATAAAAGCTTATACAACAAGTTGCTGAGAAAATCCGCTAGGGACTCTTATGCATTTAACATTTAACACGACTTCAAAGAGGGCTGCTCACAATCCTATAGTTATAACATTTAACATGGAAAAACATATAACATTTAACACAACATCATGAATACCCCTATAGTAGGAAGATTGTCCGGGTGACGGCCATTAAAGTTATCAAAATAGTAAAAGAAAACTATTTATTGTTTACCAACGTTTCAGTACCCTCCCCTTTGCAGGGCTGTCTGATTGAAACAGAGATGTCAACTGCCTTATTGACATATGCCATAGCCTTGCAAGGTAGTGCGAAACTTTGGTTAACAGTAGGGGTATTCATGATGTGTTAAATGTAAAATGGTTTCACAATGTTAAACGTTATAAGTATAGGATTGTGAGCAGCTCTATTTAAAGTTATGTTACATGCACCAGAACTCCTAGCATATTTTCTGAGCAACAATTTTATAACCTTTCCTTCCAAAAGTTCATCTTATTGTTTAATTTCAAGTTTTGGTTAAAGTAATTTATTACAACCTACCTAAAGCAAATGAAAAGTAGAAGTTAGGTGTGAAAGTTTGGAGTGTCTTGTTGATCTTCTAACTTGTGTGGAAGAGAATCAAGATGAGCTGATTGACAACTGTCATTACATTATTATATGTCAGCCATTGCTTTATTATTTTTAAAAACATCTAGAACTATAGTAAATCAAACTACTAGCAAGTAACCTAACACAACAGAAAAAATGGTAACGAGCTCAGCTGGTCTGGTGCATGACATTCTCCATTTAGCACACCTATCAACAGACTCCCAACGATATTAGGGGTATTCATGATGTTGTGTTAAATGTTAAATGTTTTACCATGTTAAATGTGATAACTATAAGATTGTGAGCAGCCCTATTTAAAGTCATGTTAAACGTTAAATGCATAAGAGCCCCTAGCGGATTTTCTCAGCAATTTGTTGTATAAGCCTTTATGTTTATAACCTTCCTTCCAGACCCTCATGTTATTGTTTACTTCAGTTTTGATTTAAGTAATTAATTACAACATGCCTAGAGTGAGTGAAAAGTGGAATTTGTGTGAAAGTTTAGCTTATGAAATGAAATGAAAAAATAACTTTATTCTGGGACATATGTCCCCTAAGAATAATTACATGGTTCATATAGTGAGATTTTTTTCTGGCGAGCGTTTACAAATTTTCAGATAGTAGAATGAAATTACATTGTTTTTTTACTGTTTTTTTTTCTCAAATGTATCATTAAAATTATCCATTCTGGTTTAATAACAGGGATATGAATACCACAAACACACGAAAGAACTGACAACAACAAAAATGGCGGCGATCTCAACTGGTCTATTGTGTGATGTCATTCTCCATTTAACAGACCAAGTAACAAACTCTCAGCCATGTTAAATGTTATTCCGTTTTACCACGGTAAAAGAAGGCAATTTTTTTCGATTTAACATGAGTTTTTCCATTTAACACGCTTTAACATGTTAAACCAAAGATCATGAATACCCCTATTATTTGTTATATCAGTTTAACATGGTAAACGAAGGAAATTCTGTTAATTATTATAAGTATAGGATTGTGAGCAGCCCTATTTAAAGTCATGTTAAATGTTAAATGCATGAGCTCTGATGAGATTTTCTGAGTTACTTGTTTAGTAACTTTTCCTTCGAAAACTTCTAGTTATTTTTTACTTCTAAGTTGTTGTTATTTATCAGTAGTTAAAGGTGTAAAACCTAACAGTCATCAACGCCCATAAAAACATATAAGTTTTGATTAAAGTAATTTATAACAACTTGCCTAAAGTGAGTGAAAAGTGGTAGTTATATGGAAGTTTGGCTACTGAGTGTCTTGTTTAAAAACTTCCAAAGCAATACTAACTCAAACTACGATCAAGTAACAAAATGGTGACGTCATTCTCCATTTAGCAGACCTAGTAACAGAGTCTCAACCAATTTATATGTTATATCGTTTTAACATGCTAAAAGAAGGAAATATTTAACTTGTTAAACTAAAGACCATGAATATCCCTTATGAATAGTTTTCTTTTACTATTTTGATACCTTTATTGACCGCCACCCGAAATATCTGCCTACAAATTAATGAATAAATGAAAATTGTTTACAGGTTTTATGAGAAATAAAATCATATATTAATCAGAGCGAAGGATAGGATTACCCGAAGAATACGTAAGGTCTCTGTAAATAGTAGTTACTTTTTCTACAGTACGTGACCGTTTAAAGATCTTTCATAGCAATGCATAACAACCGCTAAGATCCATGAAATATTTTGTAACGCGAAACAATCAAACAGTTAGTTAACACATCCACAGCTTAAACGACTTTCGTAAGAGTCATTGCAACTGAATCACTGAAGAAGATTGTACAGCTTTCAGATTTAGCTTAGCGACATAACAGTGGGGTAGCAAGACGTGGAAAGGCCCATGGCATGCAAGGAGGAAGTTTATGTGCATAGAACTACAATTTTTAAGTTTATTAAAATTTATAAATTAAATTACTTTTCATTTATGGAATATGGTCCGGGTGCGGTCAAATAAAATTCTAATAGTAATAAATATTTTAACTGAGCCAACCTGACCCCAAGTCAGGGTATACAATGAAACGTAAAAATAAAAGGTTATAAACGATAAATGAAAACAGAAAACGTTGGCTCAATTAAAGTAGTTATTACTATTTGAGTTTTATTTGACCGCACCCGGACCATATTCCATTTATTATTTATTACACACGATCAATCAGCGATCTTTTAGTAAATTACTTGTCGATTGAGACTTACAACACTTATAGAAAATCGGTCTACTAATAACACAAGACACATTTATAAGGCCTATTCGGTCTTACCAAGTTGAGCTTTGTGGTTCCGATAAGCGATCGAATTCCTCTCATATCCAATCCTTACAGTTCAAAATCCCTAAAGCTCCTTACTTTGCCACAAACCTAGTCTTATCAAGACTTCAATGTTCCAAATGTTGGCTGATTTTGCTATAACCGGATAACAATCCAAACTTCCTAACTACATGTTTCTAATTTGGCTTCTAACGCATTACCTCATGGATCCTCCTTGGCGTCTGAAAAGATTATGGCCTCGAGATCTTCTACTCAAATAATGTTATTGGAGTTCTATCAATTATCCACAAGACTGTGTTATGCCATCTTAATATAGAGTTTACTTATTGTATATATTTTACAATACATATGTAAATATCAATAAATAAATTCTTTAAAAAAAAAACTTTTCTAGGATATTTAAGACAATAAATCTTATTAATTTACAATTTTAAACTTTTTATTATTTTTGGTAATACATAATGTTATATGTCGGTTTACTATTTAAACTGATCACTTTTTAAGTAAATTCAATAAATTAAACAATCAAAATAAAAAACGTATAATAATTAAAAAAAGAAGTTAAAACGAGAATTCAAATAATTTTCCTTGAGAAACGGATAAACCAAAAAACATATCCAAACTTAAAGAAAACTAAACCAGAATTAGTTATCTATTCCAAGTTCCCCTACCAATAACAAACCTCTACTTTTATTTTAAATTTTTGAAATACGTTGAGAGAAAAAAGGCATTGCCTCAAAAATGGTTTTTACTCAGAAATTGTGGTATCTCTGTGATATACATAGTCATATACATGTTTATATTTGTATTTATAATTTCATACACAGAATGTTTTATATTCAGTTTGGGAGTTACGCAGTAGGGATTCAGCATAACCACCTCCTGGGTACAACCTACTTAGACCTATCCCGAGAAGAAGCAGGTTTTGATGCGATCGGGAATCTGGGACGTTGGCTCGGATTCCATGGGCCGCCACACCTTGGCAGACAGCCAGGAGTCTTCCTGTAGGACTGGTGTGTTTACCATCATCTTGTCAGGAACAGGACATCTATTGTCAAAACAACTTCGGTAGCATGTACCTACCGATTAAAATAATATTTATTATGAAGGAGATGACATCACAATATAAGGATATAGTAGTCAATAGAGGAAGAGTAGGTGCAGAATAGGTTTGTCCTAAAACCCATCATACTATCTTCTAATTAGCGGACGCATTTGGGGCACAGATTCCTAAATGGGAAAACCATATTCCCTGTATCCCCTCCAGTTCGATGAAAATCAAAACTCTAACTTTTTTATAAAACTTTGTTAGCGTTAATTTAATATCAAGTTTCAACTTTTATTGGAGTTAAGTGCTACATAAATAGACTACTGATGAAATTAATCGCTGTAGGTAGCAATCATGTATTAAGCCATCTATAGCTCCTTTGCTAGTTTTGATAAGCATTTAACTTTAAAAGACTAATATAGGCAAGAATTATGCCATAAATTAATTAATGAAGCCGTTAAAAGTTATATAAAACTCATACATTACAAGTTTAGGATCTTGGGTTAATTTAGAAATCAATCAATAAAAAAGGTCCGTTAAGAGTTCCCTTCTTCGGTTTAACGTTATAATCTCTCTTTAAAATTATTTTATTTATGTATCTTTATTATTTTATTTATTGTTGCATTAAAGTTTCATTCGAAAAAATGTTTTAGTTTCGTTTTATTTGAATAGAAATTAAAATAGCTTATGAGATAAATGGGCAGTATTTTTTTCTTTAAATCATTTAAAATTTATCTTTCCTTTTTTTTTTTTTTTTAATTTATTGAAATTTACAAGTATAAAAAAATACCATAAGTGAATGTGATGTTTTATAATCCACGATACATAATCTCGTGAAGGTGTACTTTAATCGTTGCTTTTAATTAGAAGATCCCGTAGACATCTTCTTTTCTGACGCCTTCAAGGATTATCAGTGGTTGTTAAGGATGAGATATTAAGACCTAATGGGTTTGGGAAGGTAAGGATTTTGTAATGAAAGAAGTTATATCAATTTCAGGCCAAATCTGCAACGATTGGGATGTTGAGGTCTATATGAATAAGTTTACTTGTGACGTAATAAGTAGTATCAAGGATTTTGATTGGTAAGGATTGAATATGGGAGGAATTTTATGGTTTGAGGGATCCCAAAACTCAATTTCGTATCTCCGAATTTGTGTGACAAAGCGCATAACAGTTTTTTTTAACATTTCATTTAGTTCCACAACTGAACATCGTAAACATTCATCAGTGTTGTATCCCGAAATAAAGTAGAATGGATTTTGTTCCGAAATAAGCATATTATAAAAAAGTATATCCTATTTAAGAAAGTTTTTTAAAAAATATTTTTATTGAAATTTTACAACTGTATATTACATAATACATTCAGTAAATTTGATCTTAGTTAAAATGGAGTGTTACAGGCGTGTAGAGTAACTACCCATTGGTAGCACTCTAATGACATTTTATATTAGCTGGTCTCGTGGTTATCTTCTTTTCAGACGCCTTGGAGGATTGGAAGAGGATGCAAGGTCAGAAACTAGGTGGTTGAGTGGTTAGGGAGTTTATAATGGAAGGAGTGATATTTGGTTCGGACTAGATCGGTTACATAGGGAACATTAAAGTCTTTATGTATTTTATTCAAGAAAGTTTTTTAAAAAAAATTATATAACATTTTTTAAAAATTAATTTGTTAATTGTAAGTAAACTTTTAAACTTTTTTTTAATTAAAAAAAATTTAGATTGTAGAAATATAGAGTTGAGAAAGGTACAAAATAGTTAGAAACTGTTTTGTACCTTGACCACCAACGGACTGTATCTTCTTACAATCCATTACATAAAGTCTTCTATTAATCTTAATGTCAGAAAATGTTTAAGTTTGATTTTGGGGTTACTTATAACATTTGTTGTTTAAAGAAGTATTTTTATTCAAAATGAAGGTTTCTAAACAGTCTAGAAGTTTTTATCCTGTTTTCTCCTATATAAACCGTAATTGTGTATGTATAGGACTTATCTTTTGAGTAATGCCCTTTTAACATGCAGTACTGAAAATGCCAAGTTCAGACCGAACTCGAATACCCTCCAACCTAACGGAGTACGTTTCCTTTTGTATGCGATGCGTTTCTATTAGCGATGTGGTACATCACGTAGAATGCGGTTCATTTATTCAAAAAATGTATTGAATGTTCTGACAGAATTTAGTCGGCCCTTATACTTCTGACCGGCCGTACATATTCGTCATAGCTTACCTCTGTTATACAAATGAATTTTTTTATGCTTCAGAAAAAAAAGTCTCATTGTGTCCTAAGTTCTTTCATTATTATATTTTTTTTCCTCTCGGAGGCCAGATGAAGATGGGCTACTATTTTTTAGGACCGTAGACTATTCTTCAGCGCGTGGATGTCAGATTGGGTCGTGCCTTGATTAAAAAGTGATAAATGACTTACGGCCCGCTTCAATTGCTTTTCTTGGTTTTATTTTTCCCCATTGACTCACCTCTTATTCATCTAGCCACTCACATGTTAGGATAATTCGTCCGCTGTATAATACAGTGGCCACAGAAGGATAATTGGACTTTGTTACCTTCGATGGATTAGAATACAAAGGAACAGCCTACGTTACTTCGTTGCATAGCACTGGTACATGAAGCTGGACCAGCAAATCCTCAAGCTTATGTTTTAATGAGGTGTAGATAGTTGACCGTAGATTAATGCTTTGAGAAGTTTGTCGGGGGGTGCGGTCAGCAAAGACATTTATTTATTTATTTAATTTCTTTTCAGTTTTTTAGACACTACTTGCATATCTTATATTATACATATCTTCTTACCTACATGATATTATATTTCATCTGTCACTGTTTTCAATTTACTACCATACAATTCCACAAATATCAATCAATTAAAATTTTGTACTATTCAATTATCAGTTATCAATTTTTTATCATTTATGGTTTAATTCAATATTTTGTATAATTCTAAATTTGTTTGTATACTATTCCTTTTCAATTGTATGTTACTCTAAATGTTGTTGTTATCTCTTTTGTTCTATAGCCCTGATGAAGACCAGAAACTCAGGTCGAAACGTCGGCATAAAATAAATAAATATGGTTTTGTTTATTTATGTTGTTCTTTGCTGACCGCACCCCCCGACAAACTTCTCCAAGCTTATGTTTTATTGTTGAGTAAACTATGACATTTAGTGTCCAGCCTGTCGTACTATCAAGATTTATTTGATGGTTACACTGTCCTCTTCCTGTGCATGCATGCACAAGTAACTGTCTTGACAGTGAACTGTCACAAATTATAACATCGAACAAATTTTATAAACTTGTATGTTTTCTATTTTTTGTTTGTATGTGGTAATAGTTGCTTTTTGTTGTATTTAATAATCACTTTCAAAATTAAATTTTAAATTATTATTTGAAATTAATAAAATTGTTCAATTATGCATGGATTATTGAATTCTTGTTCCCTAATTCATATATATATTCCAAAAGCTAAAAAAAAAATTATTAAAATGTAAGTAAATATAAAGTAATAATAAAAACCCAATCATGTTTTTGTATATTAGTAATTAAAGTTTTTACATTATTTTTTTTTAGTCTTCAGTTTTCATAAAATTACAAATAAAAGCAGCTATATTTGCTTCATTATGCACTTTAATATATTTATAAAACTACGAAAACATGTTATAATCAAAAAAGAAAATTACATTTTTTTTTTTTTTAATATACATTAATATAAATAAATGGAATGACGGATAAATAATCCATGTGTGTACTTAAACATCTTGAAAATATTTATTTATGTCCAGAATAAACACGTTCTACTGCTTTAAATATCAAAGAGGCATTATGTAAACAAATACCAGACCAAACGAGGGTTGGATATATTGTGGTACTTCTTGAATGACCGCATTTCGAACTAACAGGTTCTTCCAGTCTGTCAGGTGTATAGATGGCATACTTCCCAGTGCGGAAAAGATTTGCTTCCTTAATGATTTATTTTAAGTAATATTTGCAAATTTTCTGTATTTATATGTAAATACTTATATATAAATAAAAAAATAAATCTAAATAGAATAAATATTTTCGTTAAATGTCTTTTGTTTTGGTTATATCGTCATCTAGAGTTTTTTAGTTTAACTATCTTAAATTTTTTTTTCCCAATTAATCCCACCAAATCACATTTACCCTTCGACGTAAA
>NW_027106613.1:544570-583342 GCF_000696795.3 Halyomorpha halys
ATGTGTATACAGTTGTAAATAACAATAAATAAATTATATAAAAAAAAAAAAAATTTTTTGTATGTCGAAGTACTCATACACATTTTGATGCCTAATGACTCTAAACAGCTAATTTAAAAAAAAAAAAAAAAAAAAAGGGCAAATTCCTTTTGTTCACGCCAAGTTCAATAATTAATTTGTTTATCGTATTAGCATTTACTTTAATTACATTTTATTTTAATTTTTAATATAGGAATAACGGTTAGTGGGGGTTATTTGGTTGGCGTCGCCTAACAACGGGCCAACAATCTACGATTTTAAATCAGCTGTGGAGTCGCCAGAACCGTTCTGCGTTCGTTATGTGGTGTTTTAGACATTTCATCTTTGTTCGTGATTAATGTTAGTACAACCACTGCGTTTGATGAGTGCCAGTATAGTATTCAATTTAATTAAGGCTGGATAATTGGATATCTTAATTGAATCAGTATACACGAGGGCCCACCAACTTTTGAAAGTTGTGTACAAGAGCTTCGTCGACGACGTAACAATAGTCATGAACTACTTTTATAGCAATCTTTTGTAGTAGCAGACATTCAGTATTTATATTTTGTAATTTTTTTTAGTTCTTTTCATTATTCACTTATTTGATATTATCTTGAAACCAACTTTAAGTGTAATTGACAACTTTCCCCAAATGAATGTTTTTATCCGAGAAAACTTTTTTTTCTTTTTCTCTTCTTCATTCAAAAGGACTAGGTTGATTTGAGGTGGCTTTACACCATTAATAGGTTTAAGAAAATCGAAGTAGTTCAAAATATTCCTTATAAATATCTATTTTAGATTGATGCACTGACTCTTTTATGCTGTTAGTCTTCTTTTATGCTGTTGATGTGAGATGTGCTTTGATTGGTCTGTATTTACATTGTACGGATGAGAGGAGAGTTTTGTTTTATTATTGTGTTATTTACTACTGTTTGCAGTATAAAGGCTTCTTGTAATTGTTAATGAATACACATTTGTTAAATAAACAAGAAGAACCTTATTTAAACGACAAATATTGGCCTGCTTAAATAATAACAAAATATAGAATAAATAAAATTTACTCTAATGAATCAAACTTAAAGATACACTTAAATCTGGGAGCCTCAGATTTGCATCCTTTCTTAAAAAGTACTCCTTGTATGAATACACGAATCTTCCAAATCTAGCACGAACTGCATGGCAACAAAACTACGACTTTTGCAACCTTCCTCCTGGAATCATTATTGTTATTAACTGCCAAAGAGGTGGGTTCTTCCTCAAGCTGTTGTTGATAATTACTATTATATTATATTAATTATACAATCATTACTTAAGTGTAGTCAGTTCTTTCTTTTTATTTTTTTACTTATTCCCAACTTAGGATATAATAAGGGAAGCTTATTGTCAAGAGATAAGCCTGAAGATTAGTGAAAGAGAATACAGTACAAATTACTCCAGATTTAAAAAACAACTATGGTGCAAAGCAATGAAGAATACGATATGAATTGATAAAGAAACAATAACAAAATGAGACTATCAATCCAGAAGTATTCAGGCAAAAAGATGAATGGGCTGCCAATAAAGATGAACGAATAGAAGTGTGGTTTAAATGAACTACAATGATGAATGAACTCAATCACAATTCACAAGCTCATAGTGACACATTTAGCCCATCCCATTGTCCATGCAAAGAGCGCAGATGACTTCTTTTATAAATATTCATACCCAAATATTTCTATTGATATCGACAGGTGTACATGCACGCTATAGCATGTGGTATGTACCATTGTTGGTAGCGCACGTCCGCACCGTGCATGGTGTACCAACAAAATGACAGCGGGCCAACTTATTGTTCTATGGCGTGATGGATCCCTTATTAGCCTTGTGGCGATGGCGCTACGTGAGCTTCGTCGAGTATCGAGTCTCACAATACTCACGCCTGTACAAATATCGATGGGAACTGAGGAGCGATGGGAAGATCGAAGTTGTATGGAATTAAATCATATCCGTAATTTTTAAGAGATGGAAATTTTTGAATTAAAACTGCTTTCAGACGAATTCGATGTTATGATGTGATCTTCAATAGATAAATTCAGTGTATTTACTACTGTGTAATTATTATTAGCTCAACTATATGAAACGTTCATTCATTTTGTCATTAATAATACAATTTTATAACCTCAACCAAATTAAATATTTTCTTTTCCGTGTACAATACTAAAAGATGGTTCATTTTATGGTATTAATACAAGAATATTGACCTGGTGCGGCCAAAAAGGAACTCAAAGACTACAAAACTATTTGGCGTATTGTCATAAGTAGTTGACGTTTAATAAATGTTTTCGTAATATTAATAAATTACTACTGTTACTATAATTAAGTTAAAATTAATTTATTAACTTCAAGTGATCGATTTAATTAATTATGTCGTTGGGTTTTTCTTTTTTAATTAAAGATTATCTTTTTATTTTTTAAAAAATATGAAGGACTTTTTTTTTTACCGTACCCAGACCATCGGGTACGGTAAAAAAAAAAGTTAATATTCATTTGTCGACGTTTCTCCCCACTTTGTAGAACTCCATCAGTGCTAAAAAAAAATACAAAAACTATAATAATAATTATATATATAAAAAATGTTAGTAATTTTCAAAAGCTTACTTATTTTCATTATTAATTTATTAGTTATTATTATCTATTTTATACTATAACTATTTTTATATCTCCTCTTTACTATTTTTCATATGATTTTCTATTCACTTGTATTTACATAATTTTTTACACTACCTTAGTTTAATTTTTGTATCTTATTATCAAAATATATTTAGTTGTTTTTGTATCTTATTATCAAAATATATTTAGTTGTTTTTGTATCTTTTCTAGCCTTCGTGAAGCTATACAAACTTCGGCATATAAACAGTTGTTAACTATTTTTCATTCGTTTTTAACCACACCCTCCGACCATCTCCTGAATCTTACGAAAATTACAGTCAATTATTTATTCATATATTTTTATTTGTTTTACTGAAGTTTTATCTTATGTTTTTATATGCACATATGTAGTCTCCAAGTGTTTTATACTTTTAATTTTAAAGCTTATTAATTTTTTTTTAATTAATCAATTTATCATATTAATAATGCATATTTTAGTTTATTTATCAAGGTAATGCATAATTATAATTCAATTAAATTATTAATATCCGTATAGATTTGAAAAGGACAAGGTTTTGCAATTGTTAAAAAGTTATCCTTCCTCCTCCCCCCCCCCTTTTACCAACATTTAAGCAAATTGTGAATTTCAGGGAATACTTCCAGGTAAGGTACCTCCGATAAGATGGAAAATCCTGTCAATACTTTTACTGTCAATACTTCCCCGGCTAATATTGCAGTGACCCCTGCTGAGGATTCGCTGACCTGTAGCAGAGACAGACACTGACTCACCGTTCCGGATTGGCGACCAGCTAGAGAGCATGAAATAGTCCTCCCTGTCCTTACACAGGTATTAGCTTCCAGGCCCTCTCATCTCCAACATCTGCCATCTTAGTGCCTCTTTCCTTATTCGTAATGATGCCTACGCTAGGTCCAAGTGGTGTAGGATGGTATGATTCACTGCGTCCACTCGGCACTGAGAACCGAAGATTGAGATCTATAACGCCGGGCACTTACACATCCACACCCCCATATTTGGAGTATCAGTTACAACTTAGGTGTACAACCAATAAATTTTATTGTAGGACGATAGCCTAGGTGGCGGTCAATAAAAGTATCAAAATTGTAAAAGAAAATTATTTGTTTAATTTAATATTTGTTAACCAACATTTCGCCCCACTTTGCAGGGCTTCGTCAAGGCAGATTGAAACAGTGTGAACAACAGCCCTGACGATGCCCTGCAAAGTGGGGCGAAACGTATATATACCATAAATATTTTTCTTTCGCTATTTTGATAACTTTATTGACAGCCACCTGGACTGTCTTCCTACAATCTACTTCATCATCACTGTCAGTTAGTGCTTTCGAAATAATTCTTTACTTTTAAATTAAATAGCCTATAGGAGGTTAATAAATTCGAAAGTACGATAGAAGTTGAATAAGTAGGCAAGCTTCTTTTGTAGTAAATATATGATAAAATAATAATATAGATAAATATTAATATATTAACCAGATAAGTTAACCATCGGTAGTATACCAAAGACGAAGAAAGATTTCTTGGAATTTTAAATATAAATAATTAGTTTTAACCCAACAACTCAGGTTCCAACGGGTTTTGTTTGTTGAAACATTATTATGTTTTGGAGGATAATCATCTGTAGTACAAAGGTCAACTGGACTCCAGTTGTCCTTTATACTACAATCATACAACCCTGACGAAGCCCTGCAAAGAGGTGCGAAACGTTTGTTTATAATATAAGTTTTCTTTTACTATTTTGATACCTTTATTGACCGCCACCCGGACTATCCTCCTACCATCTACTTCATACGGTTAACTATCTTGTATAATACAAATTTATTGACCTGGTATAGGTCAGTTAGCTGCTTCCCGTCCCCTTTACACGCCACTAACCCTGATGAAGACCTGAAACTCAGGTCGAAACGTCGGCATAAAATAAATAAATATTGTTTTGTTTATTTATGTTGTTCTTTGCTGACCGCACCCCCCGATAAACTTCTTCAAGAATACAAATTTATATAAGTTTCCAACACAAATAAAAAATTGCAATATTTCTTACTTAAAGGGAAGAGTTTACATATTTTCTGAAATGGAAACATCTATACGAATATATACTAAGACCAATTTGTCTTAACAAGTAGATAGGTCTTGTACCTTAGGAGGTCTTGTACCTGTGAAAGATTTTCTTGAATTTTGTACTATTTAACTCGAATTGCACTCCATCACAAGATCAGCCAAAATTATCAAATCGAATCTCAAAATGTTCCTATTAATTTACCTGTTATTGATGTCCCCAAACATCACAGTTTTGATAAATACTTTTTTGAGTACCTTTGAATTGGGGATTTACGTTTAATATGTTATAATAACAGTAATAAATCAAACTTTTTTGCATGACCCAAAAATGGTTTAATTAACTTCTCTTTCAAAGTCAGATGCTACAAGAGAAGTTATCTAATCTACGCTCTAAAAGAATAACTTATTGTTCTCTTAAGGTAAAAATGAAAAGACAAAAGATTTATGTATCTCATGAACTCAGCGCTAACCTTAAGTTAATTGTTACATTCATTTTCGCATCTTGAGTGGTACTTAATGCCGGAATATGTGTCGAAGCAATTTTAAATTCAACGAATAATTTAACCAAGGTAATTGATAATTAGTGTAATAAAAGAAGAAAAAAAATCCCTCTACTAGAAGATATGCATCTGTGAATCTTCCACAGGATGCTGCATGTTTCCCACGCGTAAACCCGGCGATGACCGCGGAATAAATACGTGCTGAATTGAGTAGGGACCTTGAAGGAGGAGTTGGCAACAATAGTGGATTTGGCTCTCTGTTTTTAATTAATGCTAATTTAAAAATGAAGAGTAATATTATGAATTATAGCATTCATATCTCCTCACATTAAATTAAAATAAAAACTTCCAACACATTACAAAAGACTGATCTACATGATTGTAATAAGGCCAGTCTGGACACATGGAATTGAGCTTTGGGGCTCCACTAAACCTTCGATTTCCTCTCGTATTCAATCCTTACAATCCAAAATCCTTCGTAAAATCCTCAATGCTTCTTACTTTGTCACAAATAAAATCATACATAAAGACCTTAATGTTCCCTATGTAACCATCCTATCCCGAACCAGATATCACTCTTTCCATTATAAACTCTCTAACCACTCAAACCCCTTAGTTTCTAATCTTGCATCCTCTTCCATTCCTGACAATCCTCGGAGGTGCCTGAAAAGAAGATGGCCACGAGACCAGCTAATGTAAAATGTCATTACAGTGCTACCAATGGGTAGTTTCTCTACACGCCTGTAACACTCCAATTTAACTTAGATCAGATTTACTAAATGTATTATAATGTACAGTTGTAAATAGCAATAAATAAATATTAAAAAAAAAAAATTGAAATAAAACATTTGTACTAGAAAGGGCATTTTTTTTTTCGTAATCTTCAAAAAAGTATAATAATATTATTAGTCCAAGAAATAGAATATGTATACTACACCATCATCTCCGTTGGTTCATGCCGTTTTACAATTTCAGGCGCTTAAAGATTGCTCGATTCAACCTTAACTTAAAGTCTCCACTTCCCGTTTTAAGCAAATATTTCAGAAGTGATATAGGACCATCGCACCCAGGGGGTCTTAGTGGAGTGGGTCCGACCGGAAAGGATTGCCTTTTCTGGGTTATGATCTCCTCTTGTTAGATTGTGACATGACGTGCATTGACCAACCAGAAAAGGCATTTATTATTTTTTTTTTCTACCCTTCATTACAATAGAATGAGTACTTCATACATGAAATGTATTATATTTACTTTACTGAGTCTTCCCCCTTTGATTGCCTTGTGGCATTATAAGGTGTTGATATCAGTCCAGCTAAGGTGGTATAGTCTAGCTACAGCCTAAGGCTATGCCATGGAATTAATGGAACTTCAATTCCATGTATTTATATATATATATATATCATATAAGTATCTGACTCCAGAAAGGACAGTGAAATTGATGTAGAAAGAGGATGGAAGATACGTTTAAATACGTCGAATAGTTCTAATTATTTGGAGTCTATATCTAAACGTAAAGGCACTGCTTCACGTTTGCCAAATTATGGGAAATTCGCGCTTACACAGAAGTTTTAGGCTCAAATAAAAGGGTGTTTGGACAAGCTTGTGGTGTATCCAAACGTTTGTGTTCAATTAGTATTTTTTAGAACTACCGACAGATAAATATTTGTGCTCTCCGTATTTCATAAATTAAAGAATTTTCCTAATAATATTTAATAAATAATAAAAAATAAAATTAATAATTTTATTAAATTAATAAAAAATAAATACATTGTTTTAAATCTTGTCGATTAACTTTTTGGTTTACACTAATAGCAACATTATATGTCTGTAATTAAATTAATTTGCATCTCATTAAAATACTAGTACGAAAGTTTAATTTAATAAAGGTTACCTAATATTATTTCTATGGATTTTTATCGCCTGCTATCTTTTTATCGATTTTTAACGTTTCCTTCCACTTTACCCCTCTTCATTATTTTTTTTTATTTTAAAAGTAGTTAAAATCGGAGGTAATATGCCAGCACATATTCGAGGTCCGCGCTCTGGAGCAGGCAAGTGTGTGGATATCAACGTTTGTTTCTCTCCTTTCTTATCAAGCATTTGTAGGTATTTCAGATGTTCGTCAAGTGGCAAACTAGGTAAATTTAGGCTTGTTATATTTACAGATATAAAACATCTCAACCAACCAAGGGAAGAATAACATACATAGGTTCATGAAAATGAAGTATTGAATTAATTTGGCCGTAACGACGTTCTGATTAGGTATAATTAATTTATATTATAGTGCGGTTTAGATTTAAATGAGCGAGTGAAGTTTTTTGGGATGAAAAATGAATCACGTAATAGGTAATCAAAGTTAAAATCTTCTGTAAACTTCTTATATGCCAAATAGTCCCTAAAATGAGGTGAGATTTTGCCATATGTGGCGAGAATAGGCCAACCGAAATATGCTATTGGTTGACTTAGTGCTTAAGTGTTGTTTGACTGTTATAATAGCGTCTCTGAGACTATCACATTTTGTTTTTTCCATAATTATCTGTTTCATCACTTAGTTACAACTTGTGGAAACTTTGGTTCTAGTTATCTGAAAAAATTGTTTCATGCAATAGTAAGCTAGGTGTATTCACCTACTACTGCATGTTTGATTAACTGTGGAGCTTCATTGTTATACATTCTTTTTACGCTCATGCTATCATTAATATAAGTTCATCAGAATGTTTATTATGTGTATAGTCATTGTCATGTACATAGATCGTTTGTGGTCTGAGCATATCTATTTTTAAGGCTGAAAACGATCTGACAAGTTTTCCACGATCATTTACGAAGATTGTACTTAGCAGAGAGACATAGTATCCGCCTGACGCTCAAGATAATAAAGTTTAGAAAAAATTCTATTATGATCTGAAGACAAAATATTGTAGAAAATTAAAATACAATATTATTCCAAATTTCGGACGGTTACTGGAACCATGAGCCTTTTTTAAATCGATGGGCTGGTGAACTCATCTGTGGTGGATTCCTTAATTCTCTTAAAGTTTGTATTACCTGATGTACTGTTCATCGTATATAAAATCCTTCGCTGTTTGCCGAAGTGGATATGGGGGGCGCCGTAGAAAGTGATGGTATTATGTAGGCCGTAAACTCCACACTGCCGTATAATAATAGACTTCTCGAGTACCGCTACTCGAAACTTCAACAGGTGGATCGAATCACTTTTCGTACTCAATTGACTCTAAAGGCAATATCAGTTCTATTATGAATATACTCTTAATTATTAGTAATTATCGCAATAAAAGTTTTGATTTTGTTTAATATGGTGAAAACTTTTGTAAACGTTTAATGTCTGATTGAAAAAAAAAAAACCTCCCATTCTATAATCAGGTAGATTGTATAGAAAAATCAATATTATAGTGCGGTTTAGATTTAAATCAGCGAGTGACGTTTTTTGGGATGAAAAATGAATCACGTAATAAGTAATCAAAGTTGAAATCTCCTGTAAACTTCTTATATGCCAAATAGTACCTGAAATGAGGTGAGATTTTGCCATATGTTGTGAGAATGGGCCAACCGAAATATGCTATTAGTTGACTTAGTACTTAAGTTTTGTTTGACTGTTATAATAGCATCTCTGACACTATCACATTTTGTTTTTCATAATTATCTGTTTCATCTTTTAGTTAAAACTTGTGAAAACTTTGGTTCTCGTTATCTGAAAAAATTGTTTCATGCAGCAGCTGTGTATATTCACCTACTACTGCATGTTTTATTAACTGTGGAACTTCATTGTTATACATTCTTTTGACGCTGAAGTTACCATCCTAGAGTTATAAGATATTTACAACTTTCAAAAGTGTTGAATAGCTCAATGAAACGGTTTGTAGGTCTTGTAGGTATGGGTAATAGTACAAGAGCCGGGAAGAAAAAAAGGCAGTTGTTATCTCACCCCAATTTTTTATTACTTCAATGAAAACTATGTATAATTAGTAGTCAAAACTAATGAGTCTGCCAAGTATAGGTAGGGGGAATAATAAATGGCGCTTGTTTCATAACCTTAAAAAAACATTAATTTTGCATTCGGAGCTCTATATCTCAAAAACTACCAACAACACTAGAAAATCTAAAGCAACATTATTTAAAGAAGAGTAAATTTGCTGAAATATTAGCCCTAATAAATAGAGCTATTTACATGCAATAGTTCTCCAGAAATTAAAATGAAATGTTGCTTTTAAAAAGCAACATTTCATTAAAATGTACTTAAAGATTAGTAGTTAATGAATTTATTTCGAGAAAACTATACCTCGAGAACTACGTGACATAATCTATTAGCACTCTAATTGAAGCTAGTTTAATGGACTATAAAGTTGTTTATGACCTTTATCTTTTTAGAAATAGTATTTTTCATATTTGCCAATTGGTTCATAGTTGTTCGGATATTAATTTTGATTTATGAAAGACTTTATTTGCAGAAACCATATGACGTACAAATTCTGCCAGCACTCATATTAAATCTATTTAAATTTAAATATAAAGTTAAATTTATAACGGTCATGTTTTTAGGAGTAGTAGTTTTTATGGATATTTGACAAAATAAATACTGAAGTTAATTTCTAGTTGTTCGGATAAAATGTTTAATTAAAAAAAAAATTAATGAAATGTTGCTATTTAAACAGCTATATCTCGAGTACTATTGAACGAACGTAAATAGCTCTATTAGGGCTCATATTTTAGAAAATTTACTCTACTTTAAATGACGTTCTCTTATGTTTTCTGGTGCTGTTGTTAGTTTTAAGGATATAGAGCTCCGAATGAAAAAAAATTTTTTTAACATTTTGATACAGCAGCCATTTTTGTATCTACCTATACTTGGCAGACTCATCAATTTTGACTAGTAATTAAACATAGTTTTCATTAAAGTAATAAAAAATTGGTGTGAAATAACTGACTTTTTACTCCTCTTTGGTTCTTGTACTACAAGAAGGGTGCCGTTGTAAAAGAATTTCAAGAACCGCGAGTCTTCACCTTTAAAGAATGACCTGACTTACAAATCCTTTGAAAATCTTCTGCTAGTGACAAGTTTATTTTTTTATAGTTTCACACCTGTAGGAATATATTTTCTCTTGAATCATGGTGTAGAACAACTAGCATCAATGAAGCATTAATGAAGGAGGCGGTGTTCCCATGAGCAGTCCCTACTTCCTGGATCGGCCGGTTCTACACTCGACTTCCCCCGGCTAACTACCCTTCACTGCTAACATCCTCCAGAAGTCCCTCCGTACCATTTGTTATGTTCTTCAGGGTTCGCTGTCCCTTCTCCAGTCTTTGGTAATTGGAGGCGACTCTTTAGTTCCATTGGTTCTCTGTTCGCTTGAGTGGCTTACTCTGTAGTGAACCATAGTTTGGATCTATTATAGCGTGAACTATAAAATTCAATTGAAAATACATATTATACTCATTTATTTACGAACAACAAACGAAATATAAGGTATAAGGTGTATACAAGACAAGAAAAACAAAAGGAAATTAAAAAAAAAATGAGTGTACAAAAGAAAAGAAAAATTGTAATAAGAAAACCCGCTTGTTATAAGCTTTGAGTATAGAAAATATAAAAATAAGCAAAAAAGAAGTATAAAACAACTGAAAATTTCTTAATGTACCAAAAGTAATTCGAAACATTTCTTAGTAATTATCTCTTGGTTTAATAATTTAATATTTTTTAAATGTTTCGAATTCTTTGATTTTCGCCATTAATTAAAAACATTCTAATAAATACTGAAATATTAAACTCTGAGGTAATTACTTAGGAATCAAATAAAAAAACTTTAAAGTTAATAAAAATTAAGTCAGTGAGAATGTTAGTAATACTGTGAAGTATGGAACATTCAGCGATTTTTTAACTAATTCTCTCAAAGTCATCCCTAACAATTTTTTTTTTATTTTAAGTATATTTCGCTTCTTGTTTAAATATCAGATTTATGTGGAATTATAATTATTATTTTACAATCTTAATTATATTAAGCATTATTAATTGTAATTAGATTATGTGAATTAAATTAAGTTGGTCTGTTACTACTTCACCATAATTAATGAGTGCACGTGGATATTATTATACATAGATAGTATGCAATAACTAGATATGATATAAAATAAAATATATTATATACAATAACAAGATAAGGTGTGTTTTTTATGAAGAAATCCACGTTTGGGTCTTTGTATTTTCCAGTTTTATGATGGCATATTGTTGTCACTACCAGGCGTTATTTATTGTGATTACACGAGGTATTTTGTTTTTGTTTTTTTATTACATTGGTCATGAAATGATGTTTTTATGTCCACTCTATGCTCTTGTGTTATTGGCTAACATAAAGGCTATCTGAATCCCCTGTTATTTCTTTTTATCCAGTTGTCTTGAAATAAAAGAAAAAATAAATTTGTTTTTCTAAGTTTTATTATATAAAATAATCTTCAAATTTAATTGATTTTAATAACGGTTCATGTTTTATATTAAAAAATACACTAGATTTTATAAAAATTAGAATTCGGTTGATAGAATCGTATAATTATATATATTCTAAAAAAAAAATGTTCCAGAGTGTTTAGAAAAATAATGAAAAATTAAAAATACATAATATCATATAATATTGTTTATTATCATTGTAGATGTATATGATTTATCAAGCTATGAGTGTTGTACTTTTTAATCAAACACCGAACAATTAAATACCAATTCAATAAAAATTTCAAAACATTACAACAAACAAAATATATCTCTGTTTTTCTTGACTCTGTACATCTGATGGAAATAAATTTATTTTTTATTTGGGTATTCTAGAGATTGTACCATTGAATGTGGTTACTTTCTGAAGACCCTACCAGCTTTGAGACCATTTATAGAGTAGGAGTGGTCAACAAGATGTGCTGGGATCTTTTGAGCTCTGCTTTACCCGCCCTCCCCCTCTCCCACACGTGGGGAATAGATTGTGCTGAAGGATCCTTCGGTTTAATTATGTAAATATTGTATATAACAGTGTAAATGTGACTAGAGATTATATTATTTTATTTTATTTATTTTTTCATACACATAGTTTGATTATGTTCATTTTATTTATTTTTATGTACTTTTTTTTTTTTTATTTCTTTCATTTATTTTCATTCTTATTTTATTATATTTTCGTATGAATTGATCGTTCATCACTATTACCTATTGCCCACAACAGTGTGGCAGATTGTAATATCTATCAATTAAATAAAGTTAAAGACTTATTTCATATGGATCAAAAGTTATTAATTATCTGTCCATGTAGTTTTAATTCCCCTGGAAATTTTCTAAATAACGCATGCACGGAATGCTGCCATCAAAAGTTTGGTCTGGAAATTTATTATCTTCATGAGCCTATATCTCAAAACCTAATAAGTGATTTAAAAAATAGTTTTGAACATATATTTTAATTATCTACCCATACCTCGCTGGAATGCACCTGATAATGAAACAGTGTATGACCATAGTATGCATTTCACACCCTTTCTTCCCCCTTGGCTTATGACAAGTCAATTACGACACACTTACAAGACAAAAAGTACGATATACAGAAAAGTTGGCCACCCCCGCTATAGATGGACCACTGTAACGAAAGAAACCTCTGTCTACTGTAATATCTTTAGTATATATCCATTTAAAATTAAAACCAATACTTTTTTTTTGTCCGATGTGCCACTATTCAATGCAGCGACATGTTATATTATAGCATCTTAGTAAGATCTTTGATCTTAGGTTTGACCAGCAAACCTAAGTACACCCAAAGATTTTAATTTTTTTTAATTTAATAGGATAGTTGCTTAGCAGAAAAACGAAACCAGGATATTTAAAAAAAAAATGCTGTTGAGTAGTGATGAATTAGTGCGGAATATTTGTCCATACTTACATATGTGCTTTTCTTAGCACGCATTAGCTTTGCCAATTTGCACTATTAATTTTGAATAAATATATTGGAAGTGATCTATTTATTATTTTATTTTATGTTTAGTGTATATTTCATCATCATTATTATATAATATATAGTACATTTAGCTGAATAGAAATAAATTTGAATTGATTCCAGTGTCTCTTGTTAGCTCTGTACTTTGAGTGAACCTGATTATTTTATTCATAATATTTTAATTAGCTTTTGTATCTTTTTTTTTTTTATTTTTCTGACCTCCTAGAAAAATAAACATAAACAAATTAAATATATACAATAAAAGTGGATGTATATATGCAGGCAAATATTGATCTTGGTTTGCCAGAGTGGCATTATAAGATAAATTGCCGGGTCCGCTGAAGGAATAGTCGTGAGGGAACTATTTAAAAATTTACTGAGATTTGTGAAGCCTGAGCATCAAAATTAAGTGAATAATGTTTTCATATATATTTTTTTTTTTTTTTTTTATGGATCTCCTTAAACTAAGGAAACTGATCACTTAGCAAGCTTCTTGACTAAATTTTGTGTTTATTATTTTATTTCTTAGTAATCAATTGAATATTTTAGTATTTTACAAAATGGTTCGAAAAGTAAATGCTTTTGGTTCATCATGAAATTTCTATTTGTTTTGTAATTATTCTTTTCCTTTTTCTATTTTTTTAATTCCAAAAAGAATTTGACTATCTGAAATTCATCGACTTTTTTTTTAATATTTTCTAAATATCTTATTTTTTATCTGAAAAACTTTTTTATAAATTATAATTTTAGGTAGCTATATTTTTAAGTAATATGGATATTTATATTATAAATATTTAAAACTAACACCATTTTTTTTGTAATTATTTTATTTTAATTAGATTTTCCTTTTCTTTTGCGCTCTAAACTTTTTATATTTTTCTTTATTTTTCGAAGTTTTTTTTTTTTTTTTTTTTTAATTTTTTTTTTTTTTTTTTTTTTTTTTACTTTGTTGTTTTACATAGTTGGCCAACACTCTCTGTATGTCTTTAGGAAATTACAGTGGTGAAAAATAAAAATGAGGAAAATTTAATTTTACGTTTCGCTGTACATCTTTATAATTTTTAATTTATTTTATTCATTTATTTTTATATCTTTTAAATGTTTGTATCTTGTTTAGCCCTGATAAAGCCCTGCGAGGGACGAAACGTTTGTTTACAATGAATAGTTTTTTATACTATTTTGATACCTTTATTACGCTACTCGAAATGATGGTCCATAGTCATTTAATTTTCGCTTCAGACCATTGAATATATTTAACAGTTGAATTCGGCAATTCTAATGAGTAATAAGATAACGTTGCAAAGGTGTATATTTTTTCATCAGTTAGAGGTGAAAGACCCACTAAAAAACTGATAAAGAAAAAGATATCAGTGATAGCTCTTGGATTATTTTCAGTTCCGATCCAGTAAGTTCCATCTGGAAGAGGAAGAACACCTAATTATGACTCACCTGTGGGAACTGGAAGGCTCCTTGGGATGCATTTCTTCCAAGTCCTGGGAACCAGCCATCCATATTGCTGCTAACGACCTTCTTTAAAATTACTAATTACTTAATAAATAACTGTTTAGGAAGCCTTAATTAGCAAATAATAATATATCCATTGTCAGGATCTGGAAATTTATAAAATTTAAATTGTTCATATCGTGAATGGATTTTTCGTAATTGTTCTTCATTCTATTTTTCTCATGCTCCTAGTTTCCCAAAAATTTTTCTTAAGATTTAATAACTGATGAAAAATGATAAATAATAATTTTAAACAACCTTATTATTTTTTTTCTTTTAGTGGTATTCATTATTAATTATTAAGTATCAATTATAATGTCGGAGTTTAAAAATAAAAAATAAATAAGTTTGACTAAATATGATTGAGAAAATTTCTTAGTTTATATAATTTGTACTGTAATGTATATTTTAAAAATGATTCTTCTATATTATTTTAGATATATCTTTGATATCTATAGCTCTGAGGAAAGAAAAAAAATTAGCTTTAAAAAAAAAATGCCGGGTAAAAATTATTTATAAATAATTAGTTACAAATACTTCCAGAAGTTGTATATATGAAAATACATTGTAATAGTCTGATTGGGATTAAGATGAAAATAGTTGAAAATGAGCAATTTTCAGGTAATGGTATATAAGCCAATCAAAGGCTGCCTTTCTATGCGAGATCTTTCTATAAGAAGATGAGTAAAAGTGAACATATTTTACCATGTTAAAACGGTATAACGTTTAACGTGGTTGAGAGTCTTTTAATAGGTCTGCTAAATGGAGAATGACGTCACCCGACTGACAAGGTGTGCACATTTTACCTGTTGTTCGGATAGGTTAGTTAGTGGTAGTTCGTGTTGTTTTAGTTTTGGTCTTTTTTAAAATCTATTAAAGTAATGGATAAAAATAATAATAAAGTAATGAGAAAAAAACTAGGAGAGGAAACAAGATGGAGGAAAGATTGTGTTAGTTCATAAACATAACACGGTTACGATAAAAATTACCCATAAAATCCGTTATGAGCCCCTCTACATTCGATTTATAACATGGACTTTAAATTAGGCTGCTCACAATCCTATACTTTAACATTTAGCCTGTTACAACTTTTTACATTTAACAAAACATGAATACTCATAGTGTCCTATCTTGCTATAATTGCCATACCTCATTCAAATCCTAGTTTCAATAGTTTTTATTTGACAGACATTTGGCGGGATTTTTCATCTTTTAGCCACTTCCTGGTTGTACTAATATTTTTTATATATTATTTTTATAATAACTGAATAGAGGATAAGGGTCCATTGTCGTCAGGTCCCCAAGAAATTTCAGACTTCTTGATTCATATTATCTCTTTGCAATTATCCATAACAATATTCTTAAATTTAATTATCATACTTTATTTAATATTTTTTCTTTAATTTGCTCGTTTATTCCATTAATATATCGGTAAAGTGTTTCTTTATTATTCAAATTTTAGAACGAACCCTCGTTACTGTTTTATTAATTCTGTATTATAATTAGAAGTGTCGTTAAAAGCTTTTATTGTCTAGATATTCTTAGTAACTATTATGGACATGAAAGGCCCCTTTGCCGGTAGTTAACTTCTCACGGTTCCGTTACGACCATCAGTTTCATTGAGGGAAGTGTTACTCAGAATGCAAATGTATACTGCAATCATAAAAAAGATCCCACATTCAGTTAATTATGTAGTATTAATTATATTACCACGTTTTATTTTAATATTATGCTAATGTTATATTCGGTCAGGGCATTAGTGCCATTTTTAGTTCGTTAGAAGAGAGAAACCTCAAAATTTTCAAATTAGAAGTAAAATATACTAGTAATTAGAAAAATAAGATATATTTATTATAGTTTAATTATATAACTATATTTATAAATGAACGAAAACTCTTCAATTAAAATCCGACCAGATGGTAAAATCTATCGGTTGGTACCAAAAATAACGCATAAAAATTATAAAATAGATTGCTGTATTTTTATTGTTTAGGGAGTCTTATTTTCTCTATCAAAAATATAAGAAGTAAAAAGTAAAATAATCAACTCAAATGTATATGAATTACTCACTTCTAATGATATTATCCAATATCTAATATTGAAATTTGGTAAATCAAAAATTAAAAATATTCCTTCAACATTTTTGTGATTTCCCAAAAAAAAAAATTCTGACACCAGGGAAGGCTAAATGAACAATTTTTTTAAAAAAATTTCTGTTGCTGTAAAAAATCGTATTTTAGTGTTTTTTGGAGTGGAAACAACGAATATAACTTTTACTTCTGTTAATAATCAGTTTAGCCAAGATAACGAAGCTGCAATACAAACTGGAAAGTTCGGGTGATCTCGGCTCTTCTCGTTCTTATAATTTTCATTTTTTCACGTTTTCTCTACTTATTTAGTGACAAAATTATTGGTCAACTTCAAGGAAGAATTAAAAAAAAGAAAAAAATGCATGTATATTCTATCAGACTGTTTCAATAAGAATAACACCTATGTGACAAGTACTATTCGGTTCTACGTTGACATACCGGCAAGTGAAATTAAAAATAAAAGTAGCCCATGAATCAAATAAAAGAAAAGAAAAACTTGATAATATAAAAAAAGTGTTGGCTTCTGATAATATTATACAAGGTCCAAAATATAGAATTAGTAAACTGAATAAAACAGACTCTTATTCCAAATTAAAAATAATAAAAGTGCTAAAGTTAATAAATATCTTCATCTTTTAAACTGGTATCTACGTGTTTCATGTTTCGCATGTATTAGATATTTCTCCACGATTATCTATTGTGGGATACTTATTGGTGCAAACAAAAACCTATTTACGTGATAATGAAGAAAGTGTTGAAAAACAATGGCCTAGCTGAGGATATCTTTTTTTTCCAGAGCGATATCTCTTTGTACATAATTACTCATTCTTCGACCCGGCCCGTCCTTTGTGCTCCAGACAAAGGCACTGATGATAAGCTACTTCGGGCCCAATTGGAGACGACCAAGTCCAGGAGCGGTAATTTTAAGCAACTCGATAGGAACAGACGGAGTCACCTGTTGCAAAGTGGAGCACAACTGCCTAACCCATATGGAATAAAAACGAGTCTTAATTATTAGGGAGGCTGTGGGAACACTAGCTCGGTGTGAACCATCCCGTACTGTATTGGCTTTCCGATCCTCTTCGGCTCTTATGCAACCATCGCTATCCCACGGGACGTTTAATGGCGTCCAGAGTATCGGACTATTTTCAGACCATAACGCCTACTCCGGTGTCCGTGGTCTAGATAGCACCTGGTCAATGAATGGAAGTAGGTTCTGGACCAGCCCATCCATATCGCAAGGGGAGGGTGGTCGGCCGCGGAAGCTTACGAGGTTGAGTGGAAGGAAACCCGTGAACATATTTTTAAAAATATTAAAATAATAGATATCTGTAATTTAGATAGTCCAAGCCAGAATGGAACCATATTTTAAATCAGCAAAGGTTTTTCAACTTTGAATCTGAGTTTGTGGACTAATATTGTATTGGAAAGTTATGGTCGTTTCATTTTCTCCCAAACTCAGACATTTTCCCTGTATCGAAGGTCATGGAAAGGGTGGGGGTACATTTCCACTAACTTTACTATTAAAATACCATTAAAAGTTATCTATTTAGGGAAAATTACGACTTTTAAATTATTCTCCTAAAAGTGAAAACTTTTAATTGTATTTTTCGTAAAGTTAAGCCATTGGTACTTTTCATAACGACCTTGGATTTCGGGGCCTGTCAGTTTTTCTACCAGGTCAACGTGGTTTTCTGTTCTTTTCGTAATACAAAAGAGACCTAACTGGATATGTGACATCATTAATTAAAAATACAGAATTCGCATACCGTATATGCCAGAATATAAGGCGAGATATTTTTGCAGAAAATTTAGTCGAAAACTCTCCTTGTATTCCACACTCGCCTTGTATTTGTTTTAATCATATATTCAAGATTTTACCAGGAATAATGCGCGTCACGTACCGCAAGATGATAAATTTCGGTGCTTTATTTTACTTCTGTTGCCCCCTACTGTTAGGTCTGTTGGGCGGGTTATGGTCATAGTTAATAAACATAACTAGCAGACTCTAACAGACTGTGCCTCTAATTTAAATATTAAATATGAGTGCTCATGTTGAAAGGCTTGGAAAAATTAATGACTAAGTTGATGAAAGTATTACAAGAAGTTATATATTTAATAAATACATTAATTCCATAAAAGTAACCCAATTTAAAAAAAAAAAAAAATCAAAATCAGAACAATTTTTTTCTACAGAAATTATATGAACTATTAATTTGTAATATATTTTTTAATTTGACTCACCTGTATGTATATATATAATACTGAGTAAATCTTGGTAATACGGACTACTTACTGCAGGGTGGGGTTGTAAAAGGTGTAAAAAAAATTCAACAATATGATTATATATAACTATTTTTATTTATTTAATTTTCTTTTTACATATTTTGTAGGAAAATGAAGTTAAAAAAATTAATCTTTAAAGAAGTTAATTAAATAAATTAATTAAAGAACTTAAATTAATCCTTTTTACGCTAGTTCGGATTACCAAGATGATTACAAGGACTGTTTTCTAGAAATGTATAAAAAATCTAAGTCACTTTATATTGATTGATAGATATTACAATATGCCACACAGTTGTGGGCAATGGGTAATAGTGATGAATGATCTCATACATACTAAAATAAAAAATAAATAAATAAAATAAAATAAAACTTTATATTCTGACTAATACATCGCACTAGTATTTCTAAAGTGAAACAACTCAAAAATCGGTGTTTTTGAGTTATGACTATGAAAGAAATTGGTAAATATATCTTAATGAATCATCAAAACTGTATCAACCTAGCTTCAGAGCTTGTCCGCCAGAGGGCACTTGTGTCACTCTTGCTGCCTTAATGCTATTCCCCCTCCATAGGCAAGAGTGTCATATTTCCAGAAATGTAAGTTTTAGACTTATGTCACTTTAGAAATACTAGTGCGATATATCGAATTCAGAAATTAATGCTGCTATCTTAAATCTTACAATTCTCTTAAATCAAATTCTCTCAGATTCTCTTTTTAGGTTGAAACAAAAAAAAAAAAAAAAGTAACCGACTATTAACATTAATATAAAAATTTAATGATAATCTTTAGTAAACTTCAGTTTAATTATCTATCTCAAGACATTTTTATTTTAAATTATATCAAATTGACCTTTTAAATTCATATATCAATAGATATGTACCGTTATATTCAGTTTTGTATTGCATTATAATTTTTATCTAATGTATACCTTTCGAATTATTTCGGTTTAACTGAAGGTATCTCGGTCCCGACTTGGACGGATAAGCGAGATTCCTCTATATCTTGAAGTTATGAAGAAGATATTTACATAACAGCATATAGTCTTATGAAAAAATCGAGGCTACTGTACCAGAAGGTAGAGCTTGACCCTTGGCCCCTTGTGGTTGGCTAACCCAGTTCCCTCAACTTTCATTCGCGATCGCAACATACGCGGATATTAAGCCTTCGCCTGCAGTATATCCTATATCCTTCATATTGTCCTCATTAGAACGGATAGTGATTCAGTTCGGTAACTCCAATCAAATAATTATCGTATTGCGGAACAAGGTTTCTTATGGCTATTGCTGGACAAGATTTAAACCAAGAATAGGACTTGGCTTCATTCCTTAAATAAGAAAACTTATCGTGGTAAGTGATTGTGAATAACATCTAGCTCTTTTAGGATGTCATCGGTTAATATTTTATGTTGTACATGCGAATTGTCAGATAACTCGATTACTTTAATGAAAACTATGTATAATTACTAGTCAAAATTAATGAGCCGGCCAAGTATAGGTAGGGGGGAATAAAAATTGTTAAAATGTTAAATGAGAAAAAAATTCCAGCTGTTTCTAAACGTATTTTTATTTATTTATTGCTATTTACAACTGTACATTATAATACATTTAGAAAATCTGATCTCGGTTAAATTAGAGTGTTAGAGTTAGAGTTAGACTATCCATTGGCAGCACTCTAAAGACGTTTTATATTAGCAGGTCTCGTGGCCATCATCTTTTCAGGCGCCTCGGAGGATTGTCAGGAATGGAAGGAGTGATATCTGGTTCAGGCTAGATCGGTTACATAGGGAAGATTTAGGTCTTTATGTATGATTTTATTTGTGACAAAGTAAGGAGCATTGAGGATTTTACGAAGGATTTTGGATTGTAAGTATTGAATACGAGAGGAATTCGAGGGTTTAGTGCAGCCCCAAAGCTCAACTCCGTATGTTGACCTTATTACAGTCATCTAGATCAGTCTTTTGTCATATGTTGGAAATTCTGACCGTTTGTCCAGTAAGTCCTGTAATAGTCAGAATCGACGTGAGGATTCCAGGTTAGTCGTTTGTCCAAATGTAGTCCAAGGTAGCAGATCTGTTCGACAAGGGTAAGAGTAACATTATTAAATGAAACTGTAGGGTAGTCGGTAGGTCTACGACGAAGGGTAAAGGTGATTTGATGGGATTCGTTGGAATTAATCTTTTAAATATATAAATTTTTAAAGCAATTTTATGAATATAGCTTTTCAAAAGCAACATTTCATAAAAACGTACTGAAAGATTACTAGTTAGTGAATTTATTTTGAAAACTCTATACCTCAGGAACTATGTGCCGTGCAGATGTCTGCCAGCACTCAAATTAAAGCAAGTTAAATTTACAATAAAATAGTTAATAACTTTTATCTTTGTAGGAGTAGTATTTTTTATGATATTTGACAACATTTTTTTTTAAATTTAAATTTGATAGATTTATTTATTGATAGATATTACAATCTGCCACACAGTTGTGGGCAATAAGTAATATTGATGAATGATCTCCTTTGACAAAATAAATTCACAAAATGTTAATTTCTAGTTGTTCGGATAAAATGTTTGAAAACATATATCTCCAGAACAATAAGACGTACATTTTTCTGCCAGCGCTCAAAATACATAAAATTTACCTGACTATAAAGTATTTTATGACAAGTATCTTCATAGAGGAAGTAGTGTATATGATATTCGCATATGAATATAAATTTGCCACATGAAAATTTGCCCGAACAATTATAAATAAATTTATTTTAGCAGATATCATGAAAAATACTACTCCCATGAAGATAAACGTAATAAACTACTTGTCCATTAAACTAGCTTTAATTTGAGTGCTAATAGAGATCTGTACGTCGAATGGTTTTTGAGATAAAGATTGTGCAAAATAAATTCACTAACTACTGATCTTTCTGTACACTCAGTACTGCATTTTTATTAAGAGTTGGTTTTTAAAATGCTATATTTCGAGAACTATAGAATGTAAGTAGCTCTATAAGGGCTCGTATTTTAGAAAATATACTCTACTTGAAATGATGTTTTCCTAGGTTTTCTTGTGTTGTAGGTAGGTTTAAAGATATGGAGGTCGGAGTGAATATTTTTCTAACGTTCTGAAATAGCCACTATTTTTTATTCCACTTACCTATACTTGGCAGACTCATCAATTTAGACTAGTAATTATACATATTATTCATTAAAGTAATCAAAAATTGGGGTGAGATTACTGCCTTTTTTCTCTTTTTTGGCTCTTGTACGATCAGTTCTACCGTTGTTGCGTATAGACCTGTCTCTTGTCTGACTCAAGTCTTCATATCCACTACTTCTTGAGCTTACTCCTGTGACCCTTGTTCGGGCAAACCTCTTTCAGAGCTGAGATCCCTCGATGAGTCTATCCTCCAGTTCTCATAATTAGAGAGGGCAGACAATGCCCTGGGAAGCTCAGCGGAGCGTGGCGTGACGTCCTGGTAATTTGGCAGTCAACTCTGCCTCATGGCTCCTTAGTTCTCGATTTATTGCTGTTCCACTTTATTTATGTGCTCCATTTAGTGCCAAATTAAGGCTAATCTAATTGTACGTTTCTTCTATTTATTGCATTGAAATTATTGTTTGTCCAAACCGAGTCCCCTTAAACCAAGAACTGACTTTATTTAGGAGGTGAGTCAAATGATTGCAGATCCTGTAAATCCTGATCTCGCAGCTCTCCAGTAGATGAGATTGAGAATCAGATGTTACAAGTGCTTTCCTATTTAACCATTTTATTTTTAAGGATTGTTTTTTCCTAGTATAAGAATTAGTAGTATCCAAAAACTTAAAAATTAGAATTTACAAAACTATAATCTTCTTCACTGTTCTTTAAGGATACGAGACGTGGCCTATTACACTAAGGGATGAACAGCGCTTTGAGGTTTTCGAAAATAAAGTATTACGTAAAATATTCGGATGAATTAAAAAGGATGAATTTACGGGAAAATTTAGAAGACTACTTAACATTGAATTATTGGAACTACGCCCAGTAAATATAATTCAAGTTATAGCATTGCGGCGTATAAGATCGTAAGGTTGTAGGGCTTAGTAACGAGCGGATCCCTAAAATGGTAATAAACACTGAACCGACGGGTAAACGTCCGAAGGGTAGACCGAAACGTAGATGGGAGGATTGGATTAAAACTGAAATTATTATTTTCATTATAAGGTTTAGTTGTAAGTTTTCTAATGAGCAAATTTTTAACCAGATTGACACATTTACCATTTGCCCCAAACCTAAAAGCCTACAAATATGTTCGTGGGAAATGAAAAAAACTAATAATTGTCTTTATCTACACGCTTGTGTTTTCCAGAAAAGCATGTGCTGGACGTCGAAAGTCTCTTTGAAACTATTTTTATAATAAAAACAAAACAAAATATACTTAGATGAAATGAGAGGAATCGCATATATCGATAGTGTAGGTAGCAGTTGATAAACATTCTGATAAACATGTGCTATAAATTCCAATTTAATTCTCTAAATTCTCTAAAATATTTATCTTATAATTGTTAATTTAATCACTCAGACATAAAATGTCTTTATAAATATATAATATAAGAGTGTAAATGTGACTCGAGATTATATTATTTTTATTATTATTATTATTATTTTTTTTCATACACAGAGTTTGATTTTTTCATTGTCTTTATCCTTCTCTTTGTGTATATTTTAAGAGAGATTTTATTTTATTTTAGTATGAATGTGATCATTCATCACTGTTATCTACTGCCCACAATAGTGTGCCGGATTGTAATATCTATCAATTAAAAAATAAAAATAAATAAATATACATTCACGCTATAAAAGATGGTTTAGGGTGCAGTCAGTGAAAAACACACATAAGTATCAACTTATTTACTAGTGCCTACGTTTTGGTTTGAATTTCAGGCCTTCATCAAGGCTAACAACAAAAAACTAGATAACAACCATAATGATTGAATAAAAGTACATAATAACTAGAAACTTAAGAAGATAACAGTCAATATAGGTTGGTAAATAGTGTTGAAGAAAATGCATAGTATAGTATTATAAGAGTATTGAAACTGTATATAACAATATATAGGAAATAGAATAATAATAAAATTAACAAAGAAGAAAATAATATAGACATCAAAATTGACGAAATAAATATATCTACTTATTGGAAATTATTTAAAATTAGATTAATAAAATTAAAATGAAAAGAAATTTCTTTAATTTTAATTACATAATATTACTGTAGTAATATTACTTATTTGTGTTCTTCGCACAGCAACCATCTCCTCATATATAATACATGGTCAAATTTCAGTCATTACATTTCTGCTATATTAATGAAAAAGAAAAACGTTAAACTTAATTGACAAGATATGAAACGATGTATTTATACCCAATTGATAGAATTTTAATATATACTTTAACTAGAATTATTTATTGATTCCAATGTTAGGGTTATTTTGCTTAATTAATTTTATTTTAAAACCGAGAACACAATATTTATGTGAAAGTTGTTCTAAAAAAAATACTGAGCACAAATGTGTGAATGCAATACAAACACTTGTAATAGCACCATAATGTGGTAATAGCACTGTGTGCCACCATCGATGGGTCGGCCACTAAACTAATTCAGACAACTTGTACCAGCCAATTCAAATAAACAATGGACACTCTTGCACATGCACGATTTTTTATATTTTTTCCATATTTGTTGCAGTACCTTTTGTTTCGGTTTTATTATGTTATTATTATTATTATTTTAAGAAGATATTGACTTGATTGGATTCTGTTTTATTGATCCTTCAGTCATCACTTACATTCTACCTTTATAATTTTTTTCTAGGTTACTACGGTTAACAAATGACCAGTTAGATTTAGTTGTTCTGATACGACAGGGTGGATTATGGAAATGGTACC
Organism: Halyomorpha halys; assembly: GCF_000696795.3. Taxonomy (NCBI): domain Eukaryota; kingdom Metazoa; phylum Arthropoda; class Insecta; order Hemiptera; family Pentatomidae; genus Halyomorpha; species Halyomorpha halys. Next base: position 569,586 of record NW_027106613.1, read on the forward strand.
CATTTATCTCAGTTACGAGAGTACATGTAATATTTAATACTTATGGGTCTATTTTAAATCGCTGTAATTATCTACTTACCTGCTTTGATGATATAATATTATTCTGTTCGCATCACACTCCTCCAACATGTGCTACGAATAACGGGCAAAGAGCCACAATAATACCGCTGCATTGGAACAGTTACTTACCCGAGTTGGCAAGTCTAAAATGGATGTATTCTTCAAAAATAACAAAGTATAATAAATATTATATTTTGTTAACAATATCCATTTTTTAATGGGGTATTACGTTACCACAAATGAATTTATAACTATCAATATTTTTGATTTATTGGTCTAAAACTGTTATTACAATTTTTTTAATTTATTTATTATTATTTACATAAAAATACATTTAGTAAATTTGGTGTTAGGACATAATGGCATGGCCTTCTTTTCAAGCGCCTCGGAGGATTGTTAGAAATAAAAGTAAGGTTAGAAACTAGTGGGTTTGGTGGTTAGGGAGTTAATGATGAAAGGATGGATATCTTGTTCGGCCTATATGGATTGCATTTTATATTTCAAATATATAATAATGGATATCTTTTAACTTCTTAAAGATATCGGAAACATTTGAGGATTACAAATGACAGTGGAACATCCTCTGTTTTATACAAAAAATTTCGTAATACAATATGATTTCGTTCTTTGATGAAATTTTTATCAACATCCTTAAAATTTAGTAAAGTATGCATGGTTTTATCGTGATCGTCAAAGGATTATTAATTTTTTGTAATGATATTTAAAAATTTTGTTTTAATTTCGTGATTTTAAGATCCCCTAAATTTTTGTAATTAAGTAATCACGGTATTTAGTTTTAATGTGGTACTAATAATAATAAATTAACCTTTTAATGTATATTTTTTTATACATTTATGCTAAATGTTACGAATTCAAACTAATTTAAGTTGCTCATTATGTCCAGGAAGCGCGGTGGCACTGTGGTAAGGCACTATACTACTATCTCCAAGGGCCCGGTTTCGAATTCGATTGGGCTCGAAATTCGGGTTCCAATCATTTTCTTTTACACTGTAGCCGTGAGTCAACCCTGTGTGTTATGGATCTCTCTTGAGGTCCACCCAGTCTCATAAAGTGGGAACCCTTAATTGGGTGAAAATTTGGATCTTGAAAAAATCACCTCCAAACGTTGTTCTTAAAACAGTGCTTTCTTAGAAAGTACTGAATCCATAACCCTCGAGTCGTAGGGGTTCACATTATTATTATTCATTATTTGCTGCAGCGAAGTAGTTCAGTGAGTAAAGGCGCTCCAAGGACCCGTTTTTGAATCCGGCTGTGGTAATGAATTCAAAAGATATTTGTAGCCGAAAAGTGGAAGGTTGGCCACGCCTTCGGAGTTCACGGTTACATTGAGTTTAATAGGAATTTCTGACATTGTAAACCCCTCTACTCGGCCTCGTCCTTGTAGTTCATTATAAGGCCCATCTTTTTGGCTTCACTTTTCCTGGCAGCTCACGCACTCCACTATACTCTTTCCTCCATAATTTTCACTTAACCTGAACCATTATTTTGTAAATTTCTGCTTACCTCTGTAACATAATTGCATAAATTTAATATTTTCTTCTGAAGAAACCTGTTTATTTCCTGTCATAGAACGTTCTGGATAATGTATTTCATAGTTAGATGTCCATGTTATTGTGTCCGTGCGATTTGAAATAATATCATTACAACTCAAATACATAATGTTAACACATAATACATAATGTTAACAATTATATTTCCTATCTTTATTAGCACTTGGTAAATTGTTTATAATTAAAAATATTGTTAAAATTATAATAAGTATAAGTTACGTAATTCGCTTATGAGTTTTATCTCTGCGATACTAATTACACCTTTAGAAATTTATAATGAACGGTTGTTAGTAACACATTACTCATACATAATTGCCCATTACTGTGAAGAAACAAATATAATTTATAGTTATTATTGTTAATAATTGACTTAACTGAAATAAAAAGGTGGCGTTTTTCAGCTAAACTAATCAGCTTAAAGAAAAAAACTCTATTTTTCAAGGTGCAAAAAATAAGCAGCTACTTCCAACATTTTCTGATCATTTTTTTAAAAATTATTATTGAGTTTTCCCACTCAATTTACCTTATGTATGACTAATCTTCTTGAGCATATCAGTACGCTGTCGGGCTATCTACCAGTAATTAACCACGGGCCAATAATTAACTAATTAGCATTTAAATCTCCATTCAAATCTTAGGCTAGAGGAGAAAGTCTGAGGCATCAACTTCTCTTTTTATAATAGGTCATGTTAGAATATTGTCTATAAATGAGTCAAAGGAAAAATGAAAGAAAAAATACCAAAGACAAATGTAATAGAAATGGAATTAGAAACTTCTATGACTCAGTTAGGACAATGACACAAGAAACGTGAGAAATCTCGCTGTTTGTTTTACTTGTAAGATAAAGTATTTCCTCAGATAAGCATTTTTATATTTTTGTTTCTTGAAAATTAGATTTTTTGAAATGAATATTTTATTTTTTATTATATAGATTTAGATTCGTAGGCATTCTTAGGACTGGAAAAAAAACATGGGTCAGTTTATCTTTTCTACTATTTTTATCTTTCTTTTTTTTTTTCAAAGTTTCTTTTTCTGTAGATTTTTATTTCATACATAGTTACATTTTCAAATTGGTGCTATAGATAAACATTTCCAATAAAAAAAGTTAACTTATATATGTAAGAGAATAGTAATTTTTCAAAACTTATGGAATACAAAATAAAATTCTACTTACAAAATGAAACAGTACTTATACGCACGTTAGCATTGAAAATTCATGTAACAAATTTTAATTCCATATTTTTCAATTCGGTATTTAATGTAATAACCGAAATTTCCTTGATGCTCCTTTATTTCAGACAGAGTAATTTACGTAATATATTATCGCCGAAAACCTTGATGGGTTTTTTCCCACGTCTGATATTCAAATAAAATTGCATATAGGATGTAATTTAAAGATACCTGCCAAACTTTCAATTGTATTATTCTGAATTCATGTGAATGTTAATTTGAACAAAAAAAAAAAAATAGTATGTTTGAAGGACTCACTCCTGACCTAATTTCATCTATTTCTTTTACTCTTGGAAATTCAATTATTGATAAGATTTTCCTGCAACTTTATTTATTTTTACATTTATTTATTGTTGAAATTAAAATAAAATATGGATTTATTATCACTAATTTTCTTTCCCGTGTTGGTGACGTTGGTTTATTCCATACAACCAAATATTAATTAACTATATTCTATGAAATCTCTGTAGCATAGTTTACTCAATCCCTTTTTGTTACTGCAAATATTTATTATGTTAAATATATCTAATTTATTAATTATGAGAGATAGTTGACCGTGGATGACTTACGAGGAGAAGATGGTTGGGAGTGCGGTCAAAGTGAAACAAAAATAAGTTGGTGTAACCTATTTAATTATGCCAACGTTTCGGCTAGAGTTTCTAGCCTTCTTCGGGGCTAAGAACAGAACAAGATAACAACCACAGTAAGTATAGAAAATAAAAAAGAAAGTATAAACAGAATAACATAAAATGAATAATTTTACAAAATAGAATTAATAAAATGAAGTGATGAAAGAAATGGGAAATAAAATGTATGCATAGGTAATTGAAAAAGTGGGTAAAATAACATAATTAAAGAAATTAAATAAAAATGAAGTTATATAATGCAAAGAAGTATGAGCATATTAGTTATTAATAATTTAAAAATATAAGTAACAATAATAATTGATAAAGAGGCAAAATATAAGTAAAGTATAACATAAGAAATGAATAGAAAAAAAAAACTTTTTTGAAAACACCAATAAAAAAAAAATCTTATGTTATACTTTACTTATATTTTGCTTCTTTATCAATTATTATTATTATTATATATATTTTTAAATTATTAATAACTAATATGTTCATACTTCTTTGCATTATATAACTTCATTTTTATTTCATTTCTTTAATTATGTTATTTTACCCACTTTTTCAATTCCCTATGTATACATTTTATTTCCCACTTCTCTCATCACTTCATTTTATTAATTTCATTCTGTAAAATTATTCATTTTATGTTATTCTGTTTATATTTTATTTTTTATTTTCTATACTTCCTGTGGTTGTTATCTTGTTCAGTTCTTAGCCCTGAAGAAGGCTAGAAACTCTAGCCGAAACGTTGGCACAATTAAATAGGTTACACCAACTTATTTGTGCTTCTTTTGACCGCACCACCAACCATCTTCTCCTCGTATCTAATTTATTATACCTAACTATATGGATATAACATAATAACATATTTTTGCATACTCTGTTACTTTTAACGTACTGTCTTAAATTATATTTTGATTTGTATCTGGAACATTGAACTATGTTTCTCATTGTTTTTGTATGCCGGACATTCAAGTATAATATGTTATCTCTATAATTTTGGCATTGAAAAGTTTCAATGGAGACTAGTTATTACAAATTCCATGATTCGTCTTAAGTCTAATATTCACGGTGAATTTATTGTATGTATTATAGTTAAATGTATATTTTTAATTTTTTTCAGAGGGGTAGGAGAAAAGATTAGATTTTATTCTTTCGGTTGTATAGACTATTTATATTCTATTAAGTAGTAAATTGAAATATGTGGACTATAAATTTTATAAGATTAAGAATTATATTTGAAAATTAATAATTACCTATAATCTATTAAAATATGGGATCATTGAGTAAAATAATTGTTAGTACTCCTTGTAAAACTTCTTTATTCCAGTATTTCCGTCAATCAACTTGTCAGTCAGTTTGGATAAATCGTCAGTAGCCACCTTAGCTAACTATTTACTCAATCAGTATGTCTCCAATAAATTATCCGTTATGGTATGTATATGTAATTTATTTGTATTGGTACATATATTTATCCATTTTCCCACAACTATGTTTATGCTCAACTTACTACTATCAATAATTCGCCCAAGCGTTCTCAGAAATCATCAACATAGAGCAATTACTAAAAAACATAAAAATATTAGTGCCACAGCATTAGCAATTCACATTGTAGAAAATAGCCATGAGTTTAATTTTAAACAAAGCAGAGGATAGAAGAATTAGAAAATATTTTGAATCTATTTATATATTCTACTTATATTCATTTTGGAATATATAAAAATAATTTTCAAATTAAAATGACATATATCCACAAATTAATAATGATTGATAAACAAAAAAAAAAAAGGAGAATAAGTAAGAAATTTAGGCTTTATCTCAAAAACATTTTAGGTCTGTAAATGGTTATAAATTAGTGAAGTGAATTTATATATTTAAATTTTGAAATTTTTGTATATAAATTAAACATTTTTTTGTCGGTCCATGACTCCCATTGAAGTGGTTTACTGCGTAACAATGGCGAGGGATCAAGTTTTTCAATTTGTGGGACCGCCACTTAATGAAAAGTCAACGTCGTTGCCGCCCGCAGATCTCAGATAGACCTGCGCCTATCCACCTGAGCCACGGACGACCCTAATGATTGTAACTTAATATTAATTGTAAAGCTGTTGATTGTAAATATATTTATTTATGCAGGTCTTGATAATGGGCTGAGGAGTCCAAACGTTGTTTAATGGTTATAAAGAATAAAGAAGTGGATAAAGAGTACAAAATAAATTCCTGAAAAGAAATACAATACAGTTTTAACTAATAAAATCCTTTGGAACTCTAGTTGTAGGCTTACAACAAATTATCTATATTTAAAGTTCCAAGAAAACATTGTTCGTCTTTGGTATGCTTCCAATGGTTAACTTATCACGAGTCCTGCACGATATTTGACTGGCCAATATTTATTTTAAATTTATCTATATTATTATTATTTTTCATATATTTACTACAACTGAAATGCTCGTCTACTTATTATACCTCTACAGTACTTTCAAATTTATTCACCTCCTCCTCTCCTTTTATTCACCTCCTCCTCTCCCTTTATTCACCTCCTCCTCTCCCTTTATTCTGTTTAATTTAAAAGTAAAGAATCCTGCCTAAAGCCCTGACTGCCATCAATCCGTAATCCTGCCATTAGGCATCAGTTCCGTCCAATCATTTCTCAATTACTCTGAGCCACAGCGGCTTCATTGACAATGAGCCAGCCGTGCCTTAGCCACTATTTGCGGTCCCGATGTAATCTTCGCCACTTACCACTGCCAATGTAATGTAATTTATGCAGGTAGGGAACAACAGGAAAACTTAACTTACTGCTCAATCGTCCCGATTTTCCGCCATATTATCCTGTCCGCAGAACTTCGGCTATTTACTACTATGAACAGCATACTTCTGTTGCAACCATTGTGACTTCATCCTGTGGTGTCCCCTAATATTTACCCCATACATTGTTCTCTAAGAATATTACTTTTTTCCAAATCAGGAACAGCTTAACTATCATCATTATTTGGTCAGGAAACTTCACTTGGATACTTTCACACTAGTCTGAAGCAAGAAAAAAATACTTGTCGTAATTTAAATGTTATATATTGAGAACAATAAGTAGTGAAGGATACATTTAGGTTGAAAAATGAGGGCCAGACGATAGATCGGTTCGAAAAGGAAATTCTAAGAAGGGTAGTAGGGCCTAAACTGAAGGCAGGAGTTCCCTACCTGAGAACAAACGATGTCTTCTCAACGCATCTGATGGGTTGTTGTCCTAAGAATGAATGACAGCTATATTTATGCATGGAAAGCCTGGTGGAATCAGGTCTAGGAAAATAAATTCCAGGAACCTCAATTTAGGAAACCTACACGCCAATAATGAATGAATGTTGGAATTTATTTTCTCAGTTACCGAAGTTCAAGTGAATTTGACAATAAAGTCCTTTGTGTTGCAAAATCTGATGAAATTTACTCTTTTTGATAGCTTCTGCTTCACTATTAGATCAGATATTGTTGAAATACAAATTTTTTTTTTCTTATGTTATATGTATTGCTTTTCTTCCTCAAATTTGAATGCACTTGTTAAAGTCTTCTACAGTCGGGAGGTTAAATAAAAACAATCTTCAACTTGACTTGTAGCATATCTAAGGAATTAATCAGCCAACATTATATTCACCATTTCATTAACATAAAACCCAAAACTAGTGAGTATTAAAAAACTTGTAATTTTAATAAAATAAAAATATTACAAATAAATCTTTAAAAACTTAGGATAAAAATTAATTTTTATTTTGTTTTGGACCTATTCTTAATATAATTTTTTGGAACTGCGTTTCTTTTCTGGTGTCCTCCCTCCCCCGCAGACTCCACCCTCTCCCTGGTTAAAAAGTAGCCCGAGTCTACAGTACTATATTTTGAATGCTTCCAATCGGAACTAAATCAAAAATATATGTATTATTTAATTCCTTTTTTTTTTTTTATAGATTTATTCATTGGTAGATATTACAATCTGCCACACAGTTGTGGGCAATAGGTAATAGTGATGAATGATCTCATACATACTAAAATAAAAAAATAAATAATAAAAAAATGATAATAATAAATAAAAAATAAAAAAATACAACTCACTTAAAATTATTTAATTTCTATCACTATCAAATCAAAGGAGTTATTTCCCATTTTAGGAGGTTAAAAAACTTAAACAATACGAATTATTACTGCCTGTGGTGTCATTGTATTCCATTGTGTTTGTGCAGTTATTGTTCACTACAATCAGTTTCCCATGATTTTTACTTCAATGATTTAGATGAAATAAGCAAATATTATGGTCTGTATTTTTTCTCAATGATGAAAACAATTTTGAAAGCCACCAGTTTTACCTTCATAATTTTGCTATAAGTATAACATTCCAACATCTATATTTTATTTACATTGTTTGTTTCAAATTCAAATTATTGTGAAGTATATGATTGTACAACATGCAGCTATTGCATTTTTTAAATGTAATAATATATAATAATGTGTGGTGAAGACAGTCGAGGGGTGCGGTCAGCAAATAAATAAGTATTATTTTTTGTTATTATCATATGTTTATTTAATTTTAATTCTAAAATGTTTGTATTTTGTTTTTTCATTTAGCCCTGACGTAGCCCTTCAAAGTGGGGTGAAGAGTAGGTTAACAATAAATAGTTTTCTTTTACTATTTTGATACTTTTATTGACTGCCACCCTGTGTTTCGATCTGAATTTCATGTCTTAATATTATTCTTTTTATTATTATTATTATTAAACTTCGAATCGGTAATCATTATTCCGAGAAGTTTAAGTTAAGGCAGAGGTTTTTGCTTGACTGAGTTTAGCCAGAATCTCTACTTTTACTCTCTTATGAAGGCCTGAAATTAAGGTCGAAACGTTGGCACGAATAAATATTTGTTTGTCTATTTGCTGACCACATCCCCCCCGTACCAGCTTCCCCGCATTTTAATCTACAGTCAACTATCAATACCTCATTATAGTAATAATGTTATTATATATTAATCTTTCTTTGATTATTAATGTTTTTATGATTATTAAGCTTCGAATCGATAATCACTATTCTAAGAAGTTTCAGATCCGGTCGGGTTTAAAAGAATGCAAATTATCTATCACGTGATGAATAGATATTTTGAGAACGAGGAAACTATTACACTTAATACATCTACTAAGGGGATAAATTCCATTAAGGAACTGGGTATCGAAATAAATACGGATAATACAAAATTTTTGGTAATCAGCAGAAACGGAAGTAATTTCGGTGATATAGATATATGAGGAAATGCCTTTGAACAGATAAATATATTTAAGTATCTAGGTTCTTTGGTATCTAGAAAAAGAACAATTGAGAAGAAAAAAAAAAGAAGTAAAAAATGGGAAATACTTTTAATTTTTCAATTTTGAAATTGCTTAGCTTGCGCCTTCTGTCCATAAATTTTAAAGTTTGAATTATGACTATTATATGACCTGTTACAATAAGGGAAGAACAGTGCCTTAAGGTTTTTGAAAATAAAGTATTGCGTGAAATATTTGGACTGAAAAAGGATGAGTTAATCGGATTTAGAAGGCTACAGAACGCTGAGCTCAGGGTACTGCCTAGTAAATATGACTCATGTAATAGCATTGTGGCAAATAAGATGAGCGTGTAAGGTTGTAAGGCTTAGTAAAGAACAGATCCCTGCAAAGTTAATAACGTCTATAAAGTATAATAAACGTCTATTTGGGTTCGGACGGGGGTCACTGGACCCTCCCCCCCCCGTTTATAGAGAGTGACTGGTGGTATCGGCATCGAACCTTTGAGTTCGTTAGGTCATTATTATTATTATTCAACTACATTATAAAAATACATTGATAATTATTTTAATATGGTGAAAATGGCTGCTAGAGAAGCTTCTCAGGAATGTAAACACCCTCCAAACATCACACTTAGCTCACCTAATGCCCATGAAATTGTCATGATCTTAGAATATACCTACACAGTAATCACGAGTTCTGAGATCACCAGAAACACAGCCTGCGTTGTCATCCTAAAATTACGCTGCACACTTATATTTAGAGACAAATAGTACTTTAACTGCAAAAAATTTAAATAACAACTCGTATATAATGTTTTTTTTTTGTTGATTAAATTTTGTAGTTAAAAAAATTGTTTCGGAAATATTGTAACGTTTTAGTGAGTTGCTTTGCGTCTTTAGGAATAACATTGTACCAATGAAGTCTAAAGTTAAGTTTTGTATAAAATGGTAAACCAGTGGCAGTGAAAGGCGCTCAGCGAGTAGTGAGAGTTTTTAAGCGCCTTAAGTTGCGAATGATGAGTGTGAAATGCGGTGGAAAAGAGTTTTAGTTTTATTCGACGCAGAATTTAATTTGTTATAATAATGGTATGCTGGACCGTATGGTATTTATTTAATTACATTATATTAATCAATAATATTTATTTAATTACATTATATTAATCAATAATATTTATTTAATTACATTATATTAATCAATAATATTTATTTAATTACATTATATTAATCAAGAGGGAGCGTGGTGGCACTGTGGTCAGGCACCAACTCCAAGGGCCCGGGTTCGAATCCGGCTTGGCAGAAAATTGTTTTCTGTTAAACTGTAGCTGTGAGTCAATTCTGTGAGTTATGGAGCTCTCCTTAGGGTCCACCCAGCCTCATAAATTGGATAAACATCTAGCGTTCGAAATTTTGACGAAATCACCTCCTTGCAAAACTTCCTTACAAAGTATTGCACCCTTAGCCCTTCATGGGTTGTAGCGGTACAGATTTTAATTTAATTAAATTAATATTAATCATTAATTATAAGTTATGCTGATATTTTTCTTTGCATTTGAATAAACTTGTCCTCAAATGTGTCGCAAAGGCACTCAGTATTTTTGTTTATTGTCGGACTTTTTATTATTAAAAACTCCTTTCGGTGGGTTGTTCCAGATATTTGAATCAATAATAAAGTACGATTGACAATAATTAAAGTTTGTTGCGATCCGCAAACTCACTCTCTGATTTATTGATCACTCTATTTCAAAAAAACTATAGTATTCATAAAATTAAATTGTTAATGGTGGTTATCCCAATGCTTAAAATTTGCAATAATGGTGAGTTTAAAAAACAAAATTTGGCTCTTAATGGTTTAAAAAATATATTTATAGTACTTGATAAAAAAAAAAAAAAGAAAAGTTTTTTCAATCACTCTTAAACTACATACATACATCCTCTGGAACATAGCAACTCATTTAAATATCTATGAAATTATCTGTAATAAAAAACTAAATTAATTTAAATTGAATTAATATTAGCAAAGATTGGTACTCTTGAACCATGTCTATTTTATAATTATTCGGTGTAGGTTTCCATGGGAACCTCTTTTATCATTATCCTAACAAATAACGGTATTTGTAATACTCACTTATTGATCGCTTAGTCTCAAAAACTAATATGACTAAGAAGCTGAAATTATTTACCACTAATGATTATTTTCTTGTGTCGTTGATATGCAATTAGGAGTTCGAAAAAATTAATTTAAAAATTAATCACGAGAGTTTAAGTTTTATTATGGTTTTTCGCATATAAATTCTAAAGAGTGGATCCTAGTGAAAATTTTAGATTAAGTAACATCAAGTTCTGTGTCGAATAAGTACCATAACTTTAATTAGTACAATCGGATTGGTCGTAAACTGGACTTGGTTCTCAGGCTAGAAATGAGACAGGACTTTGAAGTGGTTAATAAAGTTGTAAATTTAGAATTAGTGAATTAATATTATAATGTGAATAAAACAAGGTGAAACAAGAATACGATAAAAATAAGGATCTAGTAATATCTAAATATAAAAAATATCCATAACTAAGCACACACATATATAGGTAATTTTCGTAATCTAATGATTAACTATATGGAGTTACGAAAAAATACAGGCAAATATGGTCATTTGGTGAATCAAAATCAGTTATTGGGAATCATTTAAGTCGGAAAGTATCCATCCAAATATTTCTTTTTCAGTTTTCTTTGTGGATGATTTATTTATTAGTTCTTCTGGTAAGCGATTGAACAGATATATGGATCTAATTCCTTCATACCTTAAAATTTGAGGAAGGTCCAGTCAAAACATTTGGTGACCCCGAAGTGAAAATCTTTTTTATTTTTTTTTATAATTTAATTCGTAGTTTGATTCATATGATTTGAAGTAGGTTTATCAAATATATTGTTATTGAGTGGTTCGATAAATTTAATTTGTTTTCTAACATTTTTTAGATATATTATTTCATTTCCAAAAAAAATTATTATCTATAAAAATAAAATAGTAAAATGGTTTAATTATGCGGTGCGTTATTGTTCTTAATGTTCGATGCTGTAGATTTGCAAGTTTTGATAAATGAGTATCAGCATTGTCACCATAACTTCGACCCCATATCTTAATATAGATATAGTGCTTTGTACACCATTATTAAAGCTTCTCTGTTAAGTACGAATTGGAGGTAGTAAATTTTGTAAGAACATACTCTTAGTATCTTTAAAAGATTTGCTATATGGGGTTAGTAATTTCGTAATCCTTCGATCTAGATTGCCCAATTTAAGAATTATAGGCGAAAAAACTCTAATTTTTTTCTATATTAAATTAATTAGCTAATTAGTAATTTTCAGAGCGGCCAGAATTGCATTTCCGTACTATTGTAGTATAAAATAATTTTTTAGTTTATCTTTTTTTAGTTTTTTAGTTTTTAGTTTTGTTTTTTTTAGTTTATATTAATCCGTCGGACTCCTGTACTAATTTGGATGCTATGAAAAAAAAGAAAGTAAATTAATGGATTTCATAAAAATATTGGAGGTTTATAGGAAGCCGGAGGTTTCTTTCTCCGAGTCATTACAAGAATCGCTCCGGCATTCCTTCCTAACCAGCCTTCCAGAAGATGGTTTCTTTGTTGAAGTAATCACAGTTTGATTACCGAACGGTTGCATTCCTCTTGCAGCCATCCTCATAATGTCGGGGTATTTACGAAAAACTTAAAAATAAAAAAAAAAACTCAGAAAATTCTTGGCATTGAGAACAAGTAGATACTTATGTACTTTATAGGCTATGCAATGATTATCGTAATATTTTAGAACGGGTTTTTCTAAGCATACTCGTCTCACAAATACCAAGATCAGATTTTTATTTGATTAGTCATCTGAGAAATACCTCATATCCATCCACCCTCCCCCCCCCAAATTTGGGTTTATCATCTTAAAAAAAAAATAGAATTCAACAAAAATTATAAATTCGAGTAATTGTCTAGTGCTAATGTCATAGAGCAGTTTTTCAAATTACTGAGTTAGTTATATTGATATCCCAAATACAATACCTGAAAAAATTATACACCACTTTGATTATGTTATTTATTATTCTGTAACTAATTATAACAATAATAGTTACCATATCTTATAGAGTGGAACAATATTCCACAAAAGTACACGGAAGTCTTTGTAATATGAGTTAATCAGCACACTTCTGAATTCACCCAGATTCAACCCAACTACTGATTTTTAGGTCTGAATTTTCACATTCTTGTTTTTTTATATTTTTTATTATTTGATTCGGATAATAAATGTTTTTTATATAATGCTTTTTTTTTTTGTTTGTTATTTTATAAGAACGTAAAATATATATATTGGAAGAAGATAACTGACCGTATGAAATAGATCATTGAAAGCTAGTCCAATAAAGGTGGCGGCCAATAAAGGTATCAAAATAGTAAAAGAAAACTATTTATTTTTAAACAACGTTTCGCCCCAATTTGCAGGGCTAATTGAAAAACAGGATACAATCATTGTAAGAATAGGAATAAATGTTGTTCAATTTAAAATGTGTTTTTATTTTATTTTATATCGCCCACTTGGTGTTCAATCCATAGCTCGTAATAAAAACATGCAGAGGAACGACGTGCAATCATCTTATTTGTACAAAGCGACTGATTTCTAATGCAAGTTTTTTTTTTAATAAAAAATTACCAATATAAAGCAAAAAAAAAAATGAATGAAATATGGTCCGGCTGCGGTAAAAAAAAAACTCAAATAGTAGATAATTATACTTTTGTATTGAGCCAACGTTTCGCCCCACGTTGCAGGGCTTCGTCAGGGCTAAAAAAGATACAAACACATAGTTACAAAAAGGGAAAAAAAAGAGAAAAAAACATAAGTGTAAAATAACAGAGGTATAAAATGTAAAAAAGTAAGATATAATAAGAAAAATTAAAGGTTGTAAATAGTAAATGAAAAGG
>NW_027106613.1:583652-585136 GCF_000696795.3 Halyomorpha halys
TATCTACTATTTGAGTTTTTTTATACCGCACCCGGACCATATTCCATTCATCTATACACACGGTCAATCAATAATCTTCCAAAAAAAAAAAATGTTCCTTCTGGAATGGGTTAAGTATAATTCAATGTGTTGGGAACTTTACCAAATGTGATATTAGTTCCTCATGAATTTTTACATCTAATCATGGTATCGGGGCTTCATTTCTCCGTCTGCAGCATCATAATACAATTAACTCTCCGAGATTTCTTTTATAAAACCACTATTTAAATTTTGTGTAGATAACAATTAATTTTTTAGTTACTTTTTTTTTTTCAATGTACTACTATTAGTCAAATAAATATCCAAAATTTATGTCAATTTTATTAAAGCAGAAAAGTCAAATTAATGTATCACTTTTCTAAATTATAAAAATTTTACCAGCTACTTAAAAATTTATTACTTATTTTAGTTTGAAGAATTGATGTTTTTAAATATTTAATATGAATTTAAAAAGAAAAAAAAAGGTTAAAGGATATACTTTTGACAAAAAAATATTAATTTAAATTTAACAGGCCTAACTGTAAATTAGGCCGATTATTTAAAATTTAGGTAAAATTCCGCATAAAAAAATTAAGTTAGCTATTTTAAAAGTAATAACAAGAAGGAAGAAATATAAGAAAATATAAACTCATTAAATGACAACGGCCTGTTCTTCTAAGAAGGACGAGATAGTGAATTCCTTTTTCCTGCCTAAATTCCTCTCGGTTGCAATTCTATTAATATGACTTTTTCAGTTCCGCTTAAACAGCTTCTTGTTGTAGTCGGTGGTAAGTTTGGTAAAACAAAACAAAATAGCTTATTAAGGCTGTAATTGAAAACTAGAAATTTTTTTCTACGTTTAAATTAAATCATGTAAATACAGAATATCTTTAAAAAATATTTCACATTGGTTTAATAAACTTAACTTCATCATATATTATCATTAATAATATTACCTGTTTATTAAGTTTTTTATTTCATTAAGGGTATTCATGATCTTTGACATGTTAAATGGAAAAATATTCCTTCTTTTACCTTGTTAAAACGATATAACCTACAACATGGCTGAGAGTCTGTTCCTAGGTCTGTCTTTCCTATCGTTCTTAGCGTCACGCAACATACCATTTTACCATTTTGTTTAGTAACAAGCAATGTACATATTACTTACTCTTAATTTGTATTTGTATTGTTTTGGATGCTTTTAAAACTAATAAAGCAATGTATGACAATAATAATGGTGTAATGACAGTTGTCAAATAGCTCATCTTGTTTCTCATCCTCACAACTCAGAAGATGAACAAGACACTAAGTGGCCAAACTTTCACAACTTTCAGTTTTTCTTCAATTTAGGCATGTTGTAATAAATTACTTTAATCAAAACATAAATAAACAATAGCATGAAGTTTTGAAGGTTATAAAACAATTTTTTATTTATAATCCTTAAATTTCTTTCTTGAGACTGGCAA
>NW_027106613.1:586386-587169 GCF_000696795.3 Halyomorpha halys
AAATAAATGTTTTGAGACTATAATTTGGATAGTGTTTTTGAATTATTTAGTAAGTTATAAAACAAGTTAGTTGATCATAAAATCCGCTAGGAGCTCTTATACATTTAACATGACATTAAATAGGACTGCTTACAATTCTATACTTGTAAAATTTAACATGATAAAGCATTTTACATTTAATACAATATCATGAATACCCCTATTGTAATGTTTACCTAACATATGAGTTAGCTAATATAGAGCAAGTTTTTTTTATTCCCTCCGGATTAAATAAGTTTTGGTTTCTTTTTGGCTACTTCTAAACGTGATCTGCCTTGTACCTCTAAGAGATGTCGATCCAGGAATAAATCCATTATACTGGACTGAGTTTCCAGAGCAGTGAGCCGTGCTCCTGCGACGTACTCTCTCCAGTCGTGACCCAGGGGCAGATAGCCTCGTGCCGCTTATGGAATAGAAAAAGACCAAGTCCAAAACCACGTCCACTCTGTCTCCTAATGGACTTCTGATAAGAGGGTGGCTTTTGATAGTGTTTTCAAATGTGGAAGTACTACTCCAAGAGGAGTTGTAATACGCATATTAATTCAGTAAATAAATTTTATTCCTCCGTATACCCAGAGTATGGATTTAAAGTAGTACAAGTCAGGGAATGGGTTAAGTTCTTTACGCGCTGCACAACTTCTACCATAGTTCAAGATAGTTCTTTTACAATTAAGTCCATACGCCATAAATGCCAGATAGGGAAGACACATGATAGGAAGTGTTCTAACAATATAATATTAGTTT
>NW_027106613.1:587394-594014 GCF_000696795.3 Halyomorpha halys
ATATATAATCTTTAAGTTTATTATTGTTTAAATAAAATAAATTTTATTCTCAAAACAATTTATATTTCTTTATAAGTCCAACGTTTCGACCAATTCGGCCATCCTCAAGGACAATCATAAATAAAATTTTAGAGTCACATCAATTTTAAAAATTTTATGGAGGATATTCTGCCTAGGCCATTAATTTCAGTCCACAATTACCCTATTTTGACAATTCTTCATATTAAAACTTTTAATTTAATATGAAGAATTGTCAAAATAGGGTAGTGGATTGGAATTAATGACCTGGGTAGAATAGCCTGCATCAAGTTTTTTTAAATAGATGTGATTCTAAAATTTTATTTATGATTGTCCTTGAGGATTGCCGAATTGGCCGAAATGTCGACTTATAAAGAAATATAAATTGTTCTGAGACTAAAATTGGATAAAATTAATTTTATTTAAACATTTGTTTTTTTTCCGGAATAGATTAAAAGAAATACTTTGAAAGACTAAGTTAAAGTAGTTCAAGTTAAATTCAGTGTTCTAAACGCGCAACACTTAACCTATTTCGGCCATTTTCTAGCTTATACATTACACTGCTATCCCTACACATAGTACACTTTATTTGTTTTTAATTGCTTTTATAAATTTTCAAATTCTCTACCTTTTTTCTAGTGATATCATTATTTTTCACTTTTCTATCTTTCAAAATCACAATAAAAATTAGTAAAATTACAATTTAAAAAAATTGGTTAACACAAAAAAAGTTAACACTAGGATTATTTAAATTATATTATAAATTATTAAATTTAATTAAAGTAGAAAACTGCATTCATAGACGTTAATAAACTG
Source organism: Halyomorpha halys (assembly GCF_000696795.3). Classification (NCBI taxonomy): domain Eukaryota; kingdom Metazoa; phylum Arthropoda; class Insecta; order Hemiptera; family Pentatomidae; genus Halyomorpha; species Halyomorpha halys. The sequence continues at coordinate 588,229 of NW_027106613.1, forward strand.
TTTTTTTTTATTAAAATACTTATGAGGGTGTGAGTAGCCAACGGGTACAAGCAGAGTGGCCATTTTGTCCACTATTTTGATTTTGTATAATCTGCTAGATGATAAAGTGTGATAATAAAAATTTGTAATAAACAAGATTAGTCTTTGTTTGCTTGTGTAGATGACAGGCGACCGCTCTTTTTCTTTCTTATGTTATTATCAAAAGTTTGTGAATTTCCTTCTACGTATGAAAACCACTCGGTGAAGTATTTCCATATTATGGCCCGATCCCACATCTTAAACATTAAATTAAGAGCAATAAAACATCGAAGAAGTTGATTGAAAACTTAAACGTAGGCAAATGCTCATGGGTTCCGCCTCTTCGAGCAGGGTGTGTTTAATTTTATCCAAAATGGACTATTTCATCAGTCCCAGACTGTACCAATAAATATTAATTATCAGAACAACATTTACCAAATCATAGATCCAAGGATTATACATCATGGAATTTTCAGTTGTATTAACTTTTTTTCATATGTTTTCTGTAAATTTGCTGTATACTTTAGCAATTAAATCCTCAGTAAATTAGCACTGAAAACACTCTTTTTTAAAAAAAAAATTTAAGACCAATAAAAAACAAAAAAATACTTTATTTGAAGGAGATGTACAGGGCTGCTGTCATAAAGGAAGAAAAATAGTAATAACTTTTTATTTATCTTCTACCGACGTTTTGACCTACGTCGTGGATCTTTATTAGGGCTTTTAGGTGGGGGTTTAAACAGTGACCATTTCAATGATAGTGAACTGTCAACTTCGGCAGAAAATAAATAATTATTACTATTTTTCTTCCTTCATTACCGTAGCCCTTGACTATCTCCTTCATATTATCTTTGATCAATCATCTATTAGTATTATATTAATAATACGCAGTTAATGCTCCTTGGTTCATAAGAAATAGGCAATTGCTTCGCGAATTACATATGGAGTCAATAGAGGATTACATCAAAAAACGGTTCATGAAGTTCCACTCCCAGTTGCCGACAGTTAAAGGAGCAGTGACCTACAACCTGGGAAACCCAACCTCAACCCGAAAATTGAAGCCTAGACTGCGGCAGGACATTCTTTTATAAATTTTTAATAAATATAAAATTAATTCATAGTCACACTACCTCTATTTACTTATTATTATTATTTTTGTTTCTCTTTTTTTCTTCTCTCTTCCCTTTTTCAAATTAACTTGTTTCTTTTTACTATTAGAAGGCAATTGTTTGTTTTATTTAAGTGTACCAATATTATTATTTTTTGTTATTAATTTTACTTTCCTCTTTAGTTAAGAAGCATTATTCTTATCTATTTATTTAATTTATTTTTTCTTTTAATAAGAACATTTTATATAGTTAGGGGTGTCATTTGTATGATTATCCCCTCATAATCAACTGTTAAAAAATATGTATAATATAAGTTATATTAACTAAGAAGGCCCACCAGGCCGATCGGGTATAAAAATAAAATAAAATAAAAATAATAAAAAGCCATTGGGTACAAGGATACTTTTTATCATTTTACAATGATATCAGATGTATGTTCTATTATTTTCCAAAAGCAAGTTGATCAATATCCATGGGATATTCAGCAGAATCGTAATATAAATATTATACAACACATTTTGAGGAATTCGTATGTAATTACTTAAAAGTTGCCACAGGTAAGTATTCGTCAACTAAACGGAATGCTCCTAGTAAAAGTGTCGTGTGAATCAGGAGTTGCCTAATTGGGAAAAGCCAAAAACCCCTGTTTTCTCTTTTGTGAGTGCCCTCCAAAGTTTTGACTCATTGCTGAAGACTCCTGTTGACATTGGCGTCCTGGACAGTCATTAACTGTCTGTCGCTGACAATCGTGATTTCTCAGAAAAATTCCTGGGCTCTGAGGTAATCTTATGGTTGTCACGAATTGTCCCCTTTATTTTTAATGGACGCTTGACTATGAAACAATTTGATAAAATAACTTTTGGCAACTGGAGCAGTCTGTTTTTCTCTACAAACTTCTTGCTAAAAGTTGTGTTATCTCTGGTATCAATGTTACCGAAAGGTTAGCAATATTATATCCTGCCTAAATATGAAATCCAAATTAAAACCAGAATCAGGTATTCTTATTTTTAAAACAATTCACAGGCCACTGCTGATGTATGGCTGTGAATTCTGGGGAATGGCATCCTTTACGAAAAAGAAAAAAATTAGAATCTTTTTAAAATAAAGTCCTAAAAATCGTAGTGGATGCTCCTTGGTTTTTAAGAAATAGCCAATTGCATTGGAAATTACAAATGGCGTCAATATTACAGATTACAGCAAAAACGGATCAGAAAGTTACACTCCCAGGTACCGACAGTTAATGAAGTTCGGAGACCCAACCTCAACCCGAAGACTGAAGCCCAGGCTGCTGCAGGACATCCTGTTATAAGTTCTATTTTCAAATAAACCCCCCCCCCCCCTATTAGAGGGCAATTGTTAGATCCACGAATGTCGTTATTTTTGTTATTACTTTACTTTTCTCTCTTATTAAGAATTATTTTTATTTTATTTATAACCTTGTTAATAGTTGAGGGTGTCGTTCGTATGAAACTATACCCGCTCATATTCGATTATTAAAAAATATATAAATGTAACTGTTATATTAACCATGTAAGGCCCACCAGGCCGATATGGTTTAAATAAAAATTAAAAAAATTTTACGAACCCACAGGATGTAAAACAAACTATTATGTAAACATATATTATGTACTTTCTCTCTTTCTCTCTCTGAATATAGCATATATTTATTTCACCTTTAATTTATCATTTATTTTTTTCTATTATTTTAATCCAGTATTAAGGTTTAATTCTAAATATTCTATTTATATACATTGGAATCAGACGTTGGTCGGTGGATATACAGTGCTCGCAACATTTAATCATAAATATTTTATTGATATAACTTAAAAATAATAAGAGGGGGAGGGAAAATACACTATCTGTAATACCTGGACAGAGGCACTCTGACTTTTTTATTGAATCCATTATTGTTAAACGCTAACGTTTACTCCTGTTATATTCTAACTATTTTCTTTTGTAATAAATGTAATTAATAGAGACCTGATTTTCGTACAATTGCGTCTTTTGTTAGCTTGCTCCGAGTTCCACCTAACCTCGATAAAAATTCGAATCATGGAAAAAACGATCAAATAACACTGATTTTTCAGGAACAGATCTGGCCTTATTAATCTTGATAAATGGGATTCTCCTGTGACTCATTTTTGTACATTTACTGTTGTTTATTTGTAATATAGTTTATAATATATTTATAATTTATAATGTTTAGTTGGGCTAGCTAGTAATTAGTTATTAGACTAGTGCGGATTTTGAGCTGAGTAGAGAAAAGCTTTGGTCCTATTTTCATATATATTTTTTCAATTTTATTTCTGAAAAATAACTCATTACAAAAGACTGATCTACATGACAATAATAAGGCCCATCTGGACATACGGAGTTGAGCTTTGGGGCTCCACTAAACCTTCGAATTCCTCTCGTATCCAATCTTTACAATCCAAAATCCTTCGTAAAATCCTCAATGCTCCTTATTTTGTTACGAATAAAACCATCCATAAAGACCTAAATGTTCCTTATGTAACCGATCTGGCCCGAACCCGATATTATTCCTTCCATAATAAACTCCCTAACCACCCAAACCCACTCGTTTCTAACCTTGCTTCCTCTTCCATTCCTGGCAATCCTCCGAGGCGCCTGAAAAGAAGATGGCCTCGTGACCTTATATTGTAAACTGTTAGAGTTCTACTATTGGGTAGTTTCTCTACATCCTGTATCATATCATTATGTCATTATGATCAAATTTACTGGTTGTATTTTTTTATACAGTTGTAAATATCAACAAATAAATAAAATAAAAAAAAAAAATTTCTGAAAAATGAAATCTAAGCAATATGCAACTGTTTTGTATTAGGTAAATATCAAATCAATTAAGCTTTGGTACCGCTCTTGTGAGGCAAAGACTGTTTTGTAAATTAGGACTAGTAATCCCATCACTCCTTGACATTTTGCATAACATTAGCATAAATTGACCTTGCCAAAAACTTTGTTCGCTATGGCTAGTCGAGTTCTTGTTAAGTCACGCGGCTCTTTATAATAAATTATTATCTCACTCAAAAAGATTTATGAATTACAAAGGGCGAGAATATTTTAATGTTGTGGTGCATATGCTCAGCATGAGTTTAATTGTTTGTTTTCTCTGCATTCTATCCATAGTTCTTGTATTCAATTACGTTATAACTAGTTTTTAATTTATTGTTTACTAATAAGGTTGTAAGCTTATTAATCGATATTAGACATTGAGACTTCCAATGTATTTCGTCATATAAATATTTGATTTAAGTGCAGGATTTTCCGCCATTACATTTCGGTTTTGTTATCTTTTGTTAAACTGTTATATCTATAGCAGAAACAAAATTTATTTTCGTTATTCCTATGTCGAGAAACCGTAAAATACGTTTTTTAGGGCAATAGAAAAATAAATTTTTTTTTAAATCATAAAAAAAAACGATAATTTAAACACAAGCCTACCAATCTAAAGGTTAACTAATAATAATTTTCTGGGTTGTAACCCGTCAATAATAAATTCCGAATAGCAACTTAGTTGAGAGGAAATGTTTCTACGGTACTAGGAAGTGTTACAATTATATCCGCTAGAGGCTTCCAGCGCGCTCACCCTCAAGCTCAGAAATAGAAGCTTCATACAAATTGAATCGAGAATTTTTTTATTAATATTCATTCACTGTATATAGTAATGTTATAACATTATATATTATTATTCTTAAATACAGTCAGAGCCGAAAGCATTGCTATATTTGCTTTAAATAAAATAAGATAAAAAATATTGTCATTATTTGCTGCAAATAGTTTAGATAAATAAGATCATTTAATAGAACAGCATTCTTTTAATAAAAAAATGACATCTTTTTTTTATAATATAAACCATGTATAATTGAATTATAAATTATTTAAAATAATAAAAAACTATTAGTTTCGTTATTTTTATTATATTAAATTATTGAGAAAACTCTCATTATTAAACAAATACTTATGATTCGTGTCGTTGATCGATCATTTTGAATAACTTGTTTATAATACTACTGATTTACAAATATATTATCATAAATATATCCTCTTTATTAAAAGATTATTAGGAGCATTATGAACTGAGTGAAGTAGGGTAGAATGAGGTAGAGAGTGCGGTCAGCAAATAAACAAAAAATTATTATTTATTCGTTATAAATAATTTCTTTCTCCACTTATTAATCTACGGTCAACTGTCTACACCTCAGTATTATTAAATGATTTTATTTGTCTAAATTACTTGCTGCGAGTGATAGTAATATTAGTTTATATTTATATTTATATATAATATAATAATATATATAATATGTAATATTTGTTTGTTTTGTTTGGTTTGATGCAGGAGTAGGGTACTTTCGATTCTGATTTTAGGTACTGTTTATATATATTTGTTTTGTTTTTGTTCAGTAGTGTTATATTAAACATAATTATACAATCTGCTGCGATTAAGGGCTATAATGATGCGTACACAGTATTCATTCCTACTACATGTACAGAAAAGAAATTAAAATTAAAATGTTAAGGATAAAAATTGTCCTCACGGAATTTTTATCATATAATAAATTACAGAAAAAAAGTTGATATAATAAAAACTTCTAAAATAATTGATATACAATATAAAGGAAATTAATTTGAATTATATTA
>NW_027106613.1:594080-598886 GCF_000696795.3 Halyomorpha halys
GAACAGACAGTATAAAAAATGTATATATAATAAATTAATTTACAAAATAAACGGTACATTTAATTGAGTTTATGATAGGTTTATAAATATTATGACACTATCACTTTATATTATACAATATGAATAATACAATAGAAAAAAAACAAGAATTGTGGAAAATATATAACTAAAAAATATAAATTTGGTTCATATTTTGTTAATAAAAGGTTAATGCATTAATATTCGAAAGTTGAAGTTTTTAAAATATTATAGATTAATAAATATCGCTCATCTGTAGCAACAGTGACAGAACTCAAAAAATGAATATTAGTATAATGCAATATTATTTAGTAGATAATGGTATATTCTACCATTAGTACTTCCCTAAATTAAAAAAAAATTTTTTTTGGTAAAATATAAAAATTTTATGGTATTGTAAGGTTTATTTTTCCCAAACGTTAGAGTTTTGAGTTGTCACTTGTGGTTAAACGTTATACGTTATATTAATTAATTAACATACTCATGGAAATGTCTAATTCTTTTACATTACGGATTTTCTTCATTTGTGTTGTTCCTATATTATAAATTTGAACAAATCTAAGATAGATAATTAATTGCTTATTTAATGTCTTTGTCACGACCGCCCAGTTCGCTGAAGACTTCTCTTGAGAGTCAACAACTCCTGTAGGGAACCTTTTGGCGGGAGGCAGACAGGGAAAGTTCCCCTCCGGTAGGGAATGATACAGCAGTTGTGTTGGCACTACAGGCCACACTTACTACAGACTACTACGAAGGCCCGGACCGGTTTGCTATTAGCCATGAGGAAAACATTGGCTCTACTACGGGGTCCAAAGGTGAAACTTAAGCTGACCTTTCTCCGATCCGGCTTTTAAACAGCTCGCTATATCTGATTTATAGGCTCTGTCTCAGGGTTTCGAAATTTTACCGCGACACTCCAGGCCCATGGCGTCAGATGTTGTGCAAAGGATACATTAGTTTTTATTTTGTATTCCCCTAGTTGAGAACGAAGAATCTTCTTCACAACACTGCAAATCTCATAAATCTGATGATGGGAAATGACGACGTATTGCTCTCTTATTAAGTCTGACAGATGGTTTGCAAGACTTGTAATAACAAGATAAACTATAATAGGAAGATTTGTTTAGAGGAAGGAAACAGTAGGACTCTAGAAACTGACAGAGGTTGCAAACCCGTGCGTATTGAAATATGAGGCTTCGATGGACGGGGTTAAAGATCAAACCGAGGATTTTAACGATCACTTAAAATATATAATTCTCTTTTTACCATCTATTATTATACCTCAACAACATACCTATCCATTTTCAAAACACCATAAAAAAACCTTTGATCAGCGATTTAACATGGAATAGTCACATTTTCTAAATAACTCAAAAAACCGTCCTTAAACAAAAGTCCCGTGATTCAGTTCCTCGAAGTACACGTCATCTCCTTGGCACATTTATATATCAAATTCTAATAACAAAAAACCTTCCTACACCATTGACCTCCTTACCATACGTTTATCCATTCAGCTATTAAACACAAGATCCCAACTTACCGATAGCTAACACATTTTGGAACCCCTTATCTATATCCATCCGTAAAGCTTCCTCCTTCACCTCATTCAAACATTAAATATGTATCCATCTCCTAGACTATCAAACTTCCGTGAACTTTTAGCGTAAGTTAATGTAGCAAGACAAAATCTGCTAAAGCTGTTCATAATTTTTATTCCTAGTTGACAAAGTGTCTCAGAATAAAGATTGATTTTTCATTTACTTTCATATAGTGAATGATTCCCCTTAAAAAGGTTCTGGAATATTACCCTTAACTGTCATTAACTAAAACGTTTTTGCTTAGAAAAGGTTCTCTCTGATATGATCTTATTGGTGCTTGGAATGAATCAATCCTTAATCATTAATGACAGCTCATTTGGGCGCCAAATTAGGAAAACTGTTAGTTTGTTCAAAGGCATTACTTTTTTTTTCTTTTTTTGTTTGAAAAATGTATTTTGAAACTTCTTAAGGGAAAATCCTCAGTTTATATCTTCCAAAACTTAGCTATCGTGAAGCCCCTCAAACTGGGGTAAATCTTGATCACTAGGTAGATTAGATGTTTCCTAGTTATGTCCGGTTCTTAGGTATCTCGGTCATATATGAAAATTCCTAAGCATTTAGATTTCACTGTCTCAAAATATTAGTAAACAAAAAATTAAAATTACAAACACTGTGCATTGCAATTTTTTTTATTGTCAATTATGAACCTTTTCATTCGACGAAGAAAACTATTAACCTCTTTTGAGGTTGCACATTTGAAGATTCATATAATCCGGGTGCACAGCATGTATTTTATTATTTGCTATTTACTGATATGATAGAATAATTAATTTAAATAATAAATCATCTGTTTTTAAATAATATAATTTATAGCGTTTTATATTTAACATCATGATTTTATTGATGATTATTTTAATTATTATATTAAATTCATGTTAATGGTTGCGAATAATTATTATCAATTAAGAAACTGGTATACTTTTCAACTTCTCACGAACTGATTTCGACAATCTAATTAGTTGTTGACACATGTTAAGGTTATCAGTGTTGACATACTGCAAGTAACACACCCGCTTACTGCGATAAGCTTCGTTCTGCTCGGTTTACTACGAGTACATTGCATAATCTACTGTATGTATATGTCCCCTATTAAATTAAAAACACAATTTGAAATTATTACCCTTATTAATTACCCTTACAATATTACTTTTTTTCATTGGATTAGATGGATTTTACAGTATTATTATATACTTTCACTATTTTCTTACAATACAATGATAAATAAAACTATGACATGTATTCTAAAAAATTACATAAAATAAAACTGTTAAAAATTTATCTCCTTTATTATTTATATGTATATTAAAGGATTTTTTATGTTAACTTTTCTATAAGAAGAAACAACTTTATATTTTATTGAATCTAGCCTAGGGTTTGCTCACTAGTTGTTGCTTCATTAATTTCTGTCTCTAAAAAAAATTAAATCATTTAATTATTAGAAATTATAATTTGCCAGAAAGATAAATTAAATTTAAAAAATCTATTTAATATACCATATTTCATACAAAAAAAAAAATCGAAACGGAAACGTTCACTTGAAATAAATAAAAAATATAATTAAAAAAAATGTGTGTAATACATATGGTCCCACCTATTATTGTTACTCCCATTATATCAAACCTATACACCACGGTGCTTAGAAATAAAAAATATTTTGTTAAATTTTGATCCAATAAATATTAAGTTTTTCTTTCTTATCATTTCCATTAAAATTAAATAATTCTTTTTTTCTTTTAATTTGTGTATGTCAATAAACAAGATAGATTTTGAACCATTTTATTTGATGACATATTTTTTACTAATTTTATTTGTCGAAATAAATGTTATATTTATTATTGTGTTGTAATAAATCAATGATTTGTGAAACAATTAATCGACGTTAAATCTTCCGAACTGGTTAATTGATTCCTAGATTTTGGAGATCAAAAACTGAGATACCCTGTATAATTCTTATTCGATTTGATCAAATTATCTAATAAACCAGAATTTTTTCTATTCAAATATACTTGTTTTTTGTTTTTTTTTAGCTTTGCATTCATATAGAAAAATTAATAATGAAAGTTTCCTAATTTTATGTTTTGGATATCAAGAAAAAAACATATTGGGTTAACTCCGCATCTATCCTGAGTCTAATTCTTATGACGGGTCGAACACCTATCATTATGTTTTAGTACTCCAAAATTTTTTCAATTTTGGTTAGAAATTAGGTTTATTACTTTTATTAATCATAAGTTCAGGCATATTTAAAAATGCGTAATATTTAGAATAGTATTGAAATTAAATTTTATTCTGGGTCTATGTCTTCAGAATGACTGTAATTAACTAAAACAAAACACATCTTACTAGAAACTGAAATAATAAAAGTATATCTACAATAAAAAATATAGACCAGAGAAATTAATTAGATCGAAAATGGGCTCTGCTTGAAAAAAATATATGTAAAGCTTGTAATTGTTTTAATCGATGTATTCTGCTTCTAACAGGAAGGAAACTAAGTGTACCCCGATTCCGTGGTCCTCGAAAAACATCGAAATTGTCCACCTTTTTTTACTATGTATAAAATAACGCAAATACTAAACATTTTATTTTTAAAAAATATTATATTATAAAATTTAGAGAATTAAATTCTGCGTCGAATGAAGTTTTTTGACATTTTTGAATTGTTTCCATTTTGTAAACCTTGCTTTTCAATCGCTCAGCGATAAATCTTATTACAAAAATGTAATCTACCTGGAATTGAAAAATCTGGCATTTACTTGACTATCGCTTAAAAAACACAACTTAAATTGTAATGTCATGGTTGTCATTCGAAGTATAATTTAATTCTCTATGTGTTATAATGTAACAACGTTTTCAATATTTTTTTAAATTTGTAAGTTATTTTAAATATAATAAAAAAAAAGTCGAAAAATTTCGATTAGTTTTGAGAGTATAGCTTAAAGCTTACCATGAAAATCGAGGCAAACTTAGATCCTTCTTATTAATATATCGATTAAAATAGTTTCTAGCTTTACCTAAATTTTTTCAATCAAAATTATAATTTTACTGGGCTAATATATGAGAAAAAAATGAAATGTAAAAAAGAAAATAAACGAAGAATGTATATTAAATAAAAGAATATAAAATAACCAATTAATTCATATGGAGCACTAGGCTAAGATACGCACATATAAATATATAATTCATATTA